>NW_019268583.1:695026-714298 GCF_002738365.1 Cucurbita moschata | reverse complement strand
GGGGGGGGGGGGGGGGGGGGGGGGGGGGGGGGGGGGGGGGGGGGGGGGGGGGGGGGGGGGGGGGGGGGGGGGGGGGGGGGGGGGGGGGGGGGGGGGGGGGGGGGGGGGGGGGGGGGGGGGGGGGGGGGGCAAAGGCCTTTTTGTTGATTGAAAAACAGGCCAGGCCCAACAAAACTAGTCAATATGTACCTGGTGGGAGTGGGCTTCAAAGCTTGCAGGCCATGGCTGAGGGTCCTGCACTGCTTTTATCTTTCTGCACCTCCATAATGCTATGATCAGCTGGAGAAGATGATAATTGAGTTTGAAAGTTCCTTAAAACAGATCAAGTTTCTTAAATCATTCAAAAAAGATTGATCATTTCCCTTTTGCCTGCTAAGAATCAGAGACAAGCATACAGCAGCAAATGGAAAGTACAAAAAAAAAAGTGTGCTATGAATGCCTTAATGACCAATGTCCAAGTCTCATATGATGTTAAATGCAATATTTAAGAGGAAAAAAATATCAAATGCCGAATGGCTCCAACCTGATCTTATTGAATGGCATCCCAGACGTAACATGCACTTATGAATATGACATAGAAGACCAAAACAATACACAAAGCATGGGACCCAGTTGCTTTTGCTGTTTTGTCACTTAGCCAATGCTCTAATTATCATAGCTTTTTATCTCTCCACCCTCTTTGATCTCCTTTTTCATTTAGATCAAAAACTAAAAGGAATCATCATCATCATCATACTCCTCATCCTCATCAATCATTCCATCCTGGATCATGTGAGAAAAGTCTGTCACTGACAGACTGTTTTTTTTTTTTCCCCCCTTTTCCTTTTCTGAACTTTTTTTTTTCCTCAAGTGGGGTGGTTCTTTCAAGAAGTTTTCTAGTGGATTAATTAAGATTTTCTGCGTTGTTGCCAACTGCACCATTCCTTTCCTTAATTTCTTCATCTTTTTTTTCATTTCAATTTCTTAACTACTGGGAACTGCCACTTTGGTCCTCAATTCACAATCATTATGGCCACCCAAACTCTTGATTCCCATCAAACTTCTACATCCGATGAGGTGAGTTTTTCCTCCAAATCACTTCTGATTGTTCGTACTTTAGTTTCTTCAGCTTCTTATTTTGCTGCATCTTTTCTGACTACTCCCTTTTGTGGAGATCGTTGTTTGTTCTCTTGTTTTTTAGGATTTTTGATCAACACCCACTTGTTTTTTTTTTCAGTTTAAACTTCAAACACCCCTCCGTTTGATGTTTTTGTTAATCTGCATGTAATATTGACTGCATGCAGTATATATATATTCCCTAAAACTGAATATTACATGTAGAACCCACACATTTATTTGTTAATCAAGAACTAATTTTTCTGCTACCAGGTTATCTTATCTATAGTTTAGAACCATGGCTGTAGTTTAGTTTATTAGTTATTTTGAGTCCTTCACTGAATTCCCTAATTTTCATCTAATTTGTGTAAGGGTTCTTTATTCACACCTTGATAGATTAGAGCTGAGTTGTAAGAGCATGTTATTCTGTCACAGGGTAGATTGAATCCGTCAATTCCTTTCCTTTCAGTAATATTTTCTGTGTTTTTTAAATTTTTAGTTAATTTTTCTTGTACTGTAGAAAATGGTGAAGTTAAGTAGTGAAACAGTACAAATGGAACAGATAAATGTCTCTTCACCACAAGAAACTGTAGAAGACGACAAAGAGAAAGGCAAAGCTGACAACGTACATATTCCAGATAGTACTTTGTCCACAACAGAAGAAAAAGAAGTGGATATTCAGGTTGAGCCTCCTGTTATTGAGGTGAAAAAAAGAGATGAAGATCCTGTTGTTGGTCTATCAATTCAAGACACTGTGAAGGTGGAAAAAGAATCACCTTTTGTAGCAGAGGTAGTGACCTCTGTTGCTGAGGAGAGCCCATCATCTGAACCGGTTGGAGGAGAAGCAACAGAGCTGCCAGTAATTGCGTTCTTGGAGAGGAGTATAAAGGAGTTTGATGCAGCTGACAATGTTAAGAGCCCACCAGAAGCGCAGCCAACTGCACAAAAATTAGAAGAGCAACCATTAGAGGCTGTGGGCCTTCCAAAGTTGGAGGATGAATCATCAGACGATACGGTTGACAGTCAAGGAAAAGAGAAACCAGGTGCCGCTGTACAGTCTGCAACAGAAGCCGCAGAAAAAGTTGAAACTTTAACTGCGCCTGTTGAAGTAGAAGAGAAGAAGCCACAGATTATTGATAATCCAGAATTATCAGTTGTTGTAGACTCAGGTAAGGGCCCAGCAGAGGAAAATGAGGAACTGGCGACAGAATGCGTCAGTGTAGAGAAAGAACCAGACAAGGAACCAGAAGCTGGTGTTCCAGAAGAATCCGTTGAACCAGCAAAGAAAGAAGCTCAGCCGATAGAGGTTGTTCCAGCGGAAGAACCAATAGAGGTGGTTGCAAAAGAAATTAGTGAAACAGTTGAACCTCCAGCAGAAGAGAAGCAGCCAGCCGAAGTTCATCCAATCAAAGGATTGGAAGAAGTGAAAGCAAAAGAAGTTCCCAAGGAAAAGGAGCAGGCATCTGAAGTTGAACCAGCGCAAGAATCAAGAGAGGTGATTGAAACAAAGATTAGTGAATCTGTAGAAGTTCCCCAGGAAAGTGAATTGCTAGTTGAAGTTCATCAACCAAAAGAACTAGTAGCGAAAGAAAAAGAGACAAATGAATCCATCGAACCTCTCAAGAATGAGGAGCAGCCGGTTGAAGTTATTTCCCAGAAAGAATCAGTTGAAGTTCTGGTAAAAGAGGTTAACGTATTAGTTGAACCTCACAAGAACAAGGAGCAGGCAGATGAAAGCTTTTCAGTGATAGAATCTGGAGAAGAGAACAAAAAAGAAGCCAATGATTCCACATTGGGTTCTGAAGAAGTTGAGAAACAAGAAAAGGAGATCATTGAAGTGAAGGATGGTACAGGAGAGTTATCTGAAATAACTAAACAAGTTCTTGACACTCGTGCTGAGGCTGAAACCGTGAAAGATGAGAAGCAATTAGCATCTGGAGATGACCATGGCCCATCAATTGAAGGGAAAATCCAGGAAGAGGGAAGTGATAAACAAGATTCAGTAGGTCAGGTGGCTGAATCTGGTCCTATAGAAGACTCTGTTAAGGGCCCAGAAAAAGAGCAACCAGCTACAGAGTTTGTAAGCGTGGAGAAAGAGCCAAAGAAGGAACCAGAGACAACTAGTCTTCCAGAAAAATCTGTAGAACCACCAAAGAAAGAAGCGCAGCCAATTGAGGCTGTTTCAGTGAAAAAACCAGAAGAGGTGGTTGCAAAAGAAGTTATTGAAACCCTTGAACCTCCAATGCAAAAGGAGCAGCCAGCAGCGATAGCAAAAGAGAGAATTGATGCGGTAGCAGAAGAAGTTACTGAAACAATTGAACCTCCAAAGAAAGAAGCGCAGCCAATTGAGGTTGTTTCAGTGACAAAACCAGAAGAGGTGGTTGCAAAAGAAGTTATTGAAATCATTGAACCTCCGATAGGAAAGGAGCTGCCAGCAGTGATAGCAAATGAGAGAATTGATCTGGTAGCAGAAGAAGTTACTGAAACAATTGAACCTCCAACAGAAAAGGAGCAACCAGTAGTGATAGCAAAAGAGATAAGTGAGCTGATCCCAAAGGAAGTTACTGAAACAGTTACAACGGGAAAGGTGCTACCAGTAGTGACAGCAAAAGAGATAAGTGAGGTGGTTGCAGAAGAAGTTATTGAAACGATTGAACCTTCAACAGAAAAGGAGCAACCAGTAGTGATAGCAAAAGAGATGAGCGAGGTGGTTGCAGAAAAAGTTACTGAGACAGATGAAACGGTTGAACCTCCAATAGAGAAGGACCAACCCGTGGTGATAGCAAAAGAGATGATTGAGGTTGTTGAAGAAAAAGTTAGTGAAACAGTCGAACCTCCAACAGAAATGGAGCAACCTGTGGCGATAACAAAAGAGATAAGTGAGGTGGTCGCAAAAGAAGTTACTGAAATGGTTGAACCTCCAACAGAAAAGGAGCTATCAGTAGTGGTAACAAAAGAGATAAATGATGTGGTTGCAGAACAAGTTACTGAAACAGTTGAAACGATTGAACCACCAACAGAAAAGGAGCAACAAGTAGTGGCAGCAAAAGAGATGGGCAAGGTGGTCGCCAAAGAAGTTACCGAAACGGTTGAATCTCCAACAGAAAAGAAGCTATCAGTAGTGGTAGCAGAAGAGATAAATGATGTGGTTGCAGAACAAGTTACTGAAACAGTTGAAACGATTGAACCACCAACAGAAAAGGAGCAACAAGTAGTGGTAGCAAAAGAAATGGACGAGGTGGTCGCAAAAGAAGTTACTGAAACGGTTGAATCCCCAACAGAAAAGGAGCTATCAGTAGTGGTAGCAAAAGAGATAAATAATGTGGTTGCAGAACAAGTTACTGAAACAGTTGAAACGATTGAACCACCAACAGAAAAGGAGCAACAAGTAGTGGCAGCAAAAGAGATGGGCGAGGTGGTCGCAAAAGAAGTTACTGAAACGGTTGAATCTCCAACAGAAAAGGTGCTACCAGTAGTGATAGCAAAAGAGATAAGCGAGGTGCTTGCAGAACAAGTTACTGAAACGGTTGAACCTCTAACAGAAAATGAGCATCCGGTAGTGATAGCAAAAGAGACAAGTGAATCCATTGAGCCTCTCAAGAATAAGGAGCAATCAGATGACGTTATTTCCCAGAAAGAATTAGTAGAAGTTATAGCACCAGAGGTTAGTGCATCCTTTGACCCTCCTAAGAACAACGGGCAGGCAGATGAAGGTTTTCCAATGACAGAATCTGGTAAGAGACTAAAAGAGGAGCCTCCAGCTAAAGAATGTGTCAGCGTAGACAATGAACCAAGGGAGGAACCAGAGACAAGTCTTGTTCCAGACTTATTCGTTGAACCTCTCAAGAAAGAAGAGCAGACTAATGAGGTTCTTACAGAAGAAGAACAAGTAGAAATTATCACAAAAGAAATTATTGAAACAATTGAACCTCCAACAGAAAAGGAGCAGCCCGTTGAAGTTGACCGCCAAAAAGAATCAGGAGAAGTGACAGAAAGAGAAATTACTGAAACCACAGAACTCGTTCATCCAGCTCATGAATCGAGGGAAGTGACTGCAGAGAAGATTAGTGAAACTGTTGAACTTTCCAAGGAAAATGATTTGTTAACCGAAGTTCATCCAGTGAAAGACTTGGAAGTCGTACCAAAAGGCACTAATGAATCCATTGAACCTCCCAACAACAAGGAGCAGCCAGATCCAGTTCTTTCCCAGAAAGAATCATCAGAAGTTATAGAAAAAGAGACTAGTGCATCCTTTGAACCTCTAAAGAACAAGGAGCAGGTAGAGGAAGATTTTCCAGTTACAGAATCTGGAGAAGTGAAGGGAAAAGAGACCAGTGATTCCACAGGTTCTGAAGAAGTTGTGAAACAAGAACCCGAAGCAATTAAAGTACAGGAAAATGTGAGAGAATTACCTGAGCTGACCATTCAAGAAACTGACGTGGAGGTTGAAAATATAAAAGATGAGAAGACATTGGTTTCTGAAGGTGACATTAACCCACCCATTGAGGAAGGAAAACCCCAAGAAGAAGAGGCGCAATATGCAGTGGAAAATGATGAACAAGTTTCAGTTACTCAGGTGGCTAAATCTAACCTTATAGAAGATTCTGATAAGGGCTTAGAAAAGGAACCACAAGCTAAAGAATTTGTCAGTATAGACAAAGAGCTGAGGAAGAAACCAGAGACAACTTGTGTTCCAGAATTGTCTGCTGAACCTTCCAAGAAAGAAGAGCTGGTTGAAGTTCTTTTACCAGAACAGGCAGAGGTGATTGAAAAAGAAATAACTGAAGTAGTTGAACTTCCGACAGAAAAGGAGCAGCCCATTGGAGTTCATCCACTAGTGGTGGAAAAAGAGATTACTGAGCCCACAAACCTTCCTAAGACAAAGGAACATGCAACTGAAGTACAGCCAGTGCAAGAATCAATGGAAGTCATAGAAGAAAACATTAGTGAATCTGTAGAAGGTCCGAAGGAAAGTGAGTTGCTCATTGAAGTTCAACCCGAGAAAGAACTAGAAGTCGTGGTGGAAAAAGACACTAGTGAATCCATTGAACCTTCCAAGAACCAGAAGCAACCAAATGAAGTTCCACCTGAGAAAGAATCAGAAGTTATAGCAAAAAAAATTAGTGAGTCCGTACCTCCCAGCAACACAAAGCTTCCAGATGAAGGTTCTCCTGTGACTGAATCTGAGGAGGTGAGAGCAAAAGAGACAGGTTCGGAAGCAGTTGAAAAACGAGAACTTGAAGTTACAGAAGTCAAGGACGGTAAAGAAGAATCACCTGAAATAACCAATCAAGTTCTGAATGATTATGTGAAGGTTGAAACTGAGGCAATTGAGAAGAGTGAAAGTGTGAAAGGTGAGAAGTCATTAGCTCTTGGGGATGACAGTAAGCCACCTTTGGGAGTAGAACAAATCCACAAAGAAGAGAAGCAACGCACAGAGGAAAGAGACAGACAAGATTCACTTCCCCAGGGGGCTCAACCTAGTGTAGAATTAACTACAGGGGACTTTCCTCTTCAGGATGTGAAAAAAGATGAAAAAAAGGAATCGATCAATATCGATGGGGTTGAAAAGGTGGGAGAGGAAATACAGAAATTAACTCTGCCAAGGGAAGAGGTGGCTCCAAGAGATTTTGAAACTGATGCTGTGGTAGTAGAAAAGTCAATTGATGACCAAAAGGCTGGTGAGGTAGCTGACCTGATTGCGGAAACCAAGATAGAGGAGAGTATTAAAGATGAGAAACCAGCAGAGGTTGAAACTGGCATAGCTCATGTAAATGAAACGCCTAAAGAACCCCAGGAACCTGAGTTGGAAGTAAAAGATAAAGAAGCTGTGAAAACAGGAGAAGTTGCAAAAGTGAATGACAAGAAAGAAGTTCCATCAAAGCATAGTCATAAGCATTCACACAATCTTTTATCGAAAGTAAAACAGTCACTGGTGAAGGCAAAGAAAGCTATCATTGGTAAGTCACCCAGCTCAAAAACCCTTTCCTCTGAAGCAAGGGATGACGTTAAAGTTAAGTGATGGTGTGGAACTAATAAACACTGAATAGTTCCCACGAATGCCGTATTACCCTTATTGTTTGGACACGCAGCATATTCAGCGTTGCGGTGTCAGTATCATTTGATTTCTCTTGGTTTGTTTCTTATTCAGAAAAGAGTGTGTATAGAAGAAGGTTTCCTTTAATGCTATACTTGATACTGTACGAATATATTGGTTTTTCTTTGTATTTATTATTTGTTGGTGTTTTTTTATAGTAATTATAAGAAGATGTGGTTGTGAGGATTTTTTGGGATAGTTTTCATAGTTGTAATGTAAACTTTAATATTGTACCGTGATGTGTATATTGTCAGCATTTTTGTGGATCTTGTAAGGAGGCTTCCTTTGTCTTTCCGTGGAGTTAAAGTTATTACTAAAGGGTTTTGTCAAATCGAAGGCAATGTCAATATTGTGAAACTTAAGTATGGGTAATGGCGTACTTGCATGGAATGCAAGGGATGCGCCTGTCTATTGACATTCGACATCAACATATACTGTAAAGGAAGAAATGTCTTTTTCCTTATTTCCTCATCAGGCTGCTCAATTTAGTACAACTACAAGGGAACTTCATTTTACAGACAACAAAAGCAATGGCCTTTGGCACAACATGAAAAAGGCAAGATACCGTGCAATTCAGGATTTAAGAAATGTCAAAGATATAACTAAAGTTGCTAATCTCATATGCTTTTAAGAAATGTCAAAGATATAACTAAAGTTGCTAACCTCATATGCAACATAATAAAGATCAAGCAACTCTGCCTCTGGTTTGATAGGCATCAGTTCTATAAACCTCTTAGCTCTATTCAACTGCTCAGCACGACCAAGCAAGTCAACTATGCACGCATAATGTTCATATCCAGGGTTACTACCATGCACTTAAACCATTGAATTAAAGTAGAAGAATCCTTCTTCAACCCGACCAGTGTGGCTACAAGCAGAGAGAACAGAAATAAAAGTAATGTAGTCAGGTGTAATCTCCTCTCTCAACATTTCTTTCAACGATTCAACAACCTGGCTAGCATGACCGTGCTGTTGACAAGTTGCAATTATGGCTGTCCAACAAAACACATTATCGTCCTTAGTTTCTTCAAATATCCAAAAAAAACATCTGTCAAGCTGCTGCATTTTGCATACATTGTGACCAAAGAACTTGTAACACACAACATGTTCACAAACCCAGATTGTACGATCTGATAATGGATAAGCGTTCCCTGATATAATGGCAAGATTTCTCAAGAATGAAGCGCAGAAGAGTATGATGCATCATCAGGTATTAAACCTTTCCTCCTCATCATCCAAAAACTATTGTAGGCACCTTTATAATTGTCGCTATAAACTCATGCCTTGATCATTATATTCCTAGCCGCAACATCTCTAAACGCCAATATTTGAGAACAACTTCACAACATCATAAAACAAGCCACATTTACCATACATGTCAATCAGCGAGTTATTAACATGAACCAAATTCTCGACACCAAGCTTCAGAGAAACCCATGAACTTGTTTCCCGAACTCCAAGTTACCAACATGGTGATAAGCACTAAAGCACTGGAAAAGCTTATGTCATCAAGAACAGTTAGAGAAAATGGCCCGATCATAAACTTTGTTCTGCAAGAACCCCACAATCATAGAGTTCAAAGACACAAGGTTTCCTACAGGCATTTCCTCAAACACCTTCTCAGCAGTGCACATATCACAACATTTCGCATACATATCGACCAATGCACTGGCAACAAAAACTTCAGCATGGAATCCATGTTTCCAAATTAGAAAATGCATCTGATCTCCATGAACACAAGCCATAGAATCAGCAAGCAAATAAAACAGCAGAGACGCCTCATATGGTTAAAGAAACTCAAAGCCTGAAAGGGTCTTTTAGAACAGGCAAATTGGGTAACAAAAGAAGTTCAAGAGACGAGATTCCCACAGTCATCTGAGGCAGAGGAGAATAGCAACAAGGTCTGGCCAGCAAAGCCACATTTGGGGTACAAATCTGAGGAGGTTGTTGAAGAGAAAGACGGTGGTGATGAGTTGGGCATGGATGCAAGTGGCCCGTTCAGGGATCCGGGGCCTCCGGGCAAGGGATGTTCTGAGTGGTGGGAAACAATTATATATATTTTCATAATTGTTTTTTTAATTATTTGTTCCGCCCACTTTTAAAAATAAAATTTCAAATATTTTGAATATAATTTTTCAAAAGAAATAGGGTATATTTGAGAATAAATGAATTAATGTTTTACATTTTAATATTTTACTTATATTAGAAATAAAAATTTGAATAAATGATCAAAGCGACAATGTGGATGCAGTGGATGTAGTGTGAATGCAAGAAATATTTGAAAATACATCAATATAAAAATTATTTATTTTAAAAGAGAGAATTCAATATAATGAATCAAATCGTTAAATCGTTGACAAGTTTTTACAATGAAATTTTGTGAAAGTAAAAGACTACACTGACACTCCGGGACATGTTTTCCTCTGTGACCATCCATGTCTCTCAAACACGCCCTCTCTCGACTCGAAGCATCACGCACCTAAAAAGGATAATGTAGGCTTTCATCGCTTTCTAGGCTTAACAGATTCCCATGGACTTCTCATTAGCTCTAGTACGTCTGGTTCTAGTCTTATCCCATTGGGCTATTCTGGTTATCTGTCCTTTCATTTTAAACCTTGAGAGTTTCCTATGCCGAGCTGAGAATGACTGACGACCCTCTGTGAGGCGCTACCTCATGCATGGCTCTATAGTGTCTTACCTAGGGTGAGATAATGCCTCCTAGGTCCATAAAGTCACCCTCATTGTGGAGCACGATCCTTCCCTTATCCCATCCAGCTAATGGTCTGTACGACGTGGGTCTCTCATTTTCCATGCAGAAATGGCTAGGTTCAGTCGAGTTTTGAGCAGAAATCCGTGTTCCCCCATGAAACTGTTGACACTGTTCACACATCTAGCAGCCTAAGGACAACTTTTAAGGTAGTATGTAAGTCATGGTGTTCTGCTAGACTCCTAGAGAAAGATTAGGTCTAAATTAGGTAACTAGTCAACCTAACCACAAATCCCTATCTTAACATGATACTTGTTCATTAGAATTAACTAGGTGTGTACACAATAGTTATCTAGAATCATCGTACATAATCCATGCAAAATAAACATACAAGCTCAACGGGGCGGTAACATCCATCAATCACTCAAAGCACAAATTCTCATTCTCTGTAACTTGAGTTTCAAGAAGTCTTCTTGTAACAAGTGTCAAATGACTCCCATCTTCTAGTTCCTCCTCATTCTCCTAGACTTCTTATTCAACTAGCTCATCTGGGTCACTTTCCTCACCATTTGTGACAACTTGTCCATTCTTGATGATCATGACTCTCTTGTTAGAACAATCACGACTAATATGATCAATTTCTTGGCATTTTCAACATTCGAACCTTCTTGTATTTCTCCACTTTCTCGTTACCCTTGGAGGTCTCAGTTTTGTCTTGTTGTCAAGCTCATACTTGCCTTTGACCTTGAAATCCATCTTTTCAATATTTGTCTTCTTTTTTCAAGGGTTGAAAGTAGTAGACTTAGAAACAACATACATCTTGGAGTTCTCCTTCTCCCTTCAATTTTGACAGCAAGGTGTAACAATTTTTGCATATCAAAGTACGTTTGTCTATCCACTTGATCAAGTTTTCGGTTCAACCCACCAATGAATCTAGTCATTATATTCTTCTCGTTTTCATCAATGCATGCTCTATTCATAAGGGCCACCATTTCTTTGTAATATTCTTCAACACTTTTGGATCCCTCTTGCAAAGTATAAAGTTTTTGCTTGAGTATTCGAGATTAATGCTTAGGAATGTACCTTTTTCTAATTAATGTCTTCAATTCCTCCCACATTTCAATTGGTTCTTCATAATTTCTCCTCCACTCTGATTTCATAGATGTCCACCATATAATTGCATAATCACAAAATTCAGTCACGACAAGCTTCAACTTTCTTTCTTCACTAAAGTTGTTGCAATCGAAAATATGCTCAATTTTGCTTTTATATTATAAATACTCCTCTAAATAAGACCTCCATAAAAAGTTGGAATTTTAAACTTTATTCCCCCAACTTCTCTTTCTTCTCCTCTCTCATATTGGTACTCCCTCTCAATTCTTCTTCGTGCAAGTTTTTCTACCCCTTTTTTTTTACCCCTTCCTCTCCCTCGACCAACATCTCTCCCTCCCCTAGAATTATGTCCAACTAAAATGGTGATATTGCCATCTTCTTCATGTTCTACTTCTTCATTCAAGATTACTTTGCTTCCTTGAAGATTACCTAAAACTATTTTAGTTCGCTCCATCGGCTTATCATGGCACTAATAACTTGATTCAGATGAGTAATAGCCAATTTGTGCTTCTTTCAACCTAGCTTCAATAATCTCTCTCCTCCATTTTCTTTGTCTTGGTTCATGATTGTAAAAACAATAGTTAAAATATGTTTAGTACCTCATACACTCAACTCATTGATCTTAGGTTCAGGAACACTTGTTGATATGAACCACGACCAAGGAATTTTCATACCTCAAGGTCCAATTACAAGGACGAGAGCCAAGAAGCTACAACAAACCTTATACAGTTATATTCAAGCTATGGTGAGCTCATCAAAGGAAATTCTAGAAGACGCTAGAGACCTCCCTTATATGTTGTGCAAAGTTGAGGTTCAAGAAAGAGATGAATTAAATACACTCTAAGTTGCATTTAATGAACTCCGCTGAATTTATGAAACTAGTCCAAGGATGACTAATAAGCACATTTTATTCATTGCATTATTTAATTATAGTTTAACTATTTGTTTGTCATATTTAAGCTTAGCTTAAATATAGGAGTTAAGGTTATATTGTAACCCACATAGGTTACTATATTCCACCATTAACTAGCCATTTTAATACGGAGGTTATGAGTATTTCTCATTTACTAGCCCATTTAATTTGGGAGTTATGTATGACATAGGTTAAGGTTGTAAAGGCTATATAAACCCTTCTTTTCTTTGATTAGACATCAGATTTTGGAATTAAGAATAGAATTTCTATTTTAGCTTTGTTAAGAGCTAAACTTTCTTTGCAAATTCTTGTGTTTAGAACTTACACGTAGAGTCATTCAAGTAGTATTGATCAAACCTCTTGTGGAGTGATTCGAATCACGAGTTTAGAAACGAGTTTTCTTTACTCTTGATCTTGATCTTCAAGGTAATCCGTTCCCTACTTTCCCTTGGGTTGATTTCCATATCACTCGTATTTATTACACACAAATGTAGGCTATTTAGGAAAGTGACTAAATTATGATCAAGGTATGGATAAAGCAATTCTTATAGTAGCGAGCTATTCAAGACAATCAAGATAAGGTAATTTTGAATAAGAAAGGATCAAATAAATAAGGAACACAAAGACATTTTTTGATAAAATTGCCCACTTAAAATGAATTCTAGAAAGAAAGGTCGTTATGATTTTGACTAAATGTCTAACACCCTAAATTTCTAACTCAGAGTCGCTACTAATGTCTCATGCTCATCTCTAATGCGGAAATATAACTCTTAAAAGAAAACACCATCTATAGTATAAATGTCGAAAACATTTAAAATATCCTCTTCTCTTGAAGTCATGGTCTTACATGTTTAAATACGAAATAGAGAAAATAAAAACAAATACAAAATAATTTAAAACAATGAAATGCAAAACAGCCTATTCTAACCTAAGACTAGGAATTTAAATATGAGTCTACCCTATGCACGTGCCACAGTCTCTGCTTGTGATGTCGTTGTCCTCTGTACATGTGCGCCTTGCCTTTACCTAAAAAATGATTTGGCACACGGCCTTAGTATTTCAAAAAATACTCAGTAAGTGGCCCCACTATAGGGGGCCTTGCAAATGCAAACACATGCAATTATGCTCTTGGGACCTATCTTTAGCTCATCTAGGGGTGGTCTCTAGTCTCGGACAACTATGGATGTATAGTACTTTCCTACACACAGCCCACACGTGCGAGTGTGAAGCCCTAGGTGGGCTCGCACACCCCCTGGACCCTCTCTAGTCAGCTAATTTGTAGCGACGTCTGGAGGTCAGCGGAACCCCTAGTGTCATGCGCCTCATGAACACCCTTATCATCATACTGTGCGCGTCTGCACTCATCATCTCTGGGAAAAGTAGCCCTATGCTTATTAACATACAACATGCATGAGGTCCCTCTAATTCCCATCATAACGTCTCTTCTGACACAACCCTCTAGTCTCATCTCTTTGTTACATAAGTAACACATGCTCGTTTGATATTTATATGAACATCATTTTCAGGCTCTTAGGGTTGTGTCCTATGTCGGTCTATCGAGATGATGCAATATGGCACTCATCATCATACAACATGCTCAATATGGAAAACATCGTCATATTATGATAATCATCATGCAATCATGATACTCGTCATATCGCCATAAAGTGCATCAAGCATATCAAGTACGTCATATATTGAAATATATATATATTACGCACATCATCATCATCATAACTCATACAATATCATATGCTAGTATACGACATCATACGACACCGCTCATATATCATCATAGCTCATACATCATCATATACTAGTATATGACATCACACAATACCGCTCATACATCATCATAATTCATATATCATAATTGTAACTCATATAATTTCTAGCATGTTCTATAGTAAGGCCACTTAGTTGGCCTTAGCTGAAGTACTTCTTAATTAGCTAAACGTAACCTCCCGTTCCTCGAGAAATACTCTAAAGGTTATCGGGGTTCGCTTCCTATCGCACCATTCGTCGTCTTTCGTTAATATTTCACATTTTAATTAATAATCCAATTAAAAATGTGAAATACGACTCTAAAACGGCCTCAATTACTTTAATCGAGGCTGAAAACAGGTTTGAGAGGGTCGAAACGGTGGAAATTGGGCTAACAATGGCAACCTGAGGAGTCGTTGGAAAAGTTGCAGGAAAGTCACCGGAACATCCACCGATGCCAGAAAGTCGTCAAAACAGCCACAGGAAAAGCTACCGGAACCGCCACCGTGTCGAGCCGAGCCAAAGGGGCTGCTTGCGCCGTAGGTTGACACGTGGAAGCAGTAGAGCATGCCACGTCGTACAGGCACTCCGGATCGAGGCGTGGGTCGAAGGTCAGTTTGAATCACGAATTCGGGTTGGCTCGCGGGTCATTGGCTGCAGGTGGGCCGTTGGGCTTCAGTTTGCGGGCTGGGTCGCAGGTGAGTTTGGGTCTCAGGCTACTGGGCTGGATTGATTTTTTGCTGAGGAAACTTGGGTTCTCGGGTTCTTAGGCCTCGTCACAGATAGATCTGACCCAGATCCGTCGATCTCTTCTTCCAGTGAAGTTTACTTTCGATTTTCCAGTGAAGTTTGCTTTCGATTTTCCAGTGAAGTTTTGACTCTTCTTCCTGCGACGTTTTCGACGTCGTTTTCCATCTTTCTTCTTCTTCCTCTCTCTTTGCTTCTCCTCCTCTCTCCCACGAAGTTTTATGGTTGTTCGACGTTGGTAGTGGATTGGGGATTCATAAAAAATCGATTTTTGGGTTTTCCTTCTCCGACGATGACGAAGATTACGCGACATGTACTCGCTCTGTGTGGTTGTATATTAGGCCGGATGGGTCTTTTCAGTTTAGTCTGCTCCGTAGAAAGATCAAATACGACAGTTTAGGGTCGTGGGTCTCTCGTCGGATTCTCGCCGGAAAACTTCGAAAACTAGCTCTCTTTCGTATTTTCCTTCGTCTCTTCGTTGCAGGAGGTCTGAGGTTGGATGGCAGGAGGGAGCGGGTGGGAGACATTTGGTTGGGGATCCTCGAGATGTCGGGGTCGTGTGAAGTCCGAAAATTTCGGCGGTTACCGGAATTTTTGCAACTTCGCCGGCGACCTAGAATTTTTTTTTTCTTTCTAAAATACCATGGTTACAAGATCTAACTTTTCTTTTTATGGAATTCGGGCAAATTCAAAAGTTATCTTCGAGTTTGAATTAGGAAACAAAAATATCAGATACACATTTAGACCGTTTAAGCAGAATGTGAACTGAAGTTTATTTGATCTTCGAATAAACATGTAAATGGTCTAAAATAAATGATAAGGATAATTTATAAACAAAGTGAAAAGGAAGAAGGGTGGAGATGGTAGCAAAGAAATAAATGGACGGATCTGAAGAAAGATAAATAATGACATAAATGAAAGATAAAATCAATTATAGAGTATGCCAAAGATGCAACGTAGGCTCTTATACCAAATTGATAAGACAATTCTAATCTTTAGCCCAACGATCTAAGCTTCTGTTGAACCATAAACCTTCAGATAAAAAAAATTCACATCTCCTTATACAAAATTCGGATCAACCAAGAGATAAAGACTAGAATTAGATTGCCTTTTAGGATCAAAGATCTACGTTAGAAATAACAAAGTTGATGCTCCAATTTCTAAGGGTGAGAGTGCCGATAGTAAGATCACTTACATGGATGACCTTAGCCGACATTCTCCCTAAACTGGATTATGCTTGATTTCATCCCCTTAAAGTTGTTCCAAGTATCGTCGAGGTGTTTCGCCCTATTAGAACATTCACCTAATTCTTTAGCAGTTCTAATTTTTTTAACTTAATTTAACTTAACTTGAGCAATCAGACATCATAAGGACCTTAATTGCCTTAAATAAAGTCAATTTCAGCTCCGAGAGGGTCTAAAACTTAGGAATTGGTGTCAAAATGTCTAACTGATTTCCAACTGTTAGAGCCGACCCGAGTCGAGTGAGCTGGTGGCTGAGGATACTGCGTCAAACACGTATAAGTCTAAAATGCACGTGGGTCGTGCTGCGAGTTAAGGCGCGGAGTTTGGTTTGGGTGTGGGCATCATGGGTCGTGTTTCCGAAACGCGTGCATTTGGTTCGCGAAGGTTATTAGGTCGTGAATTTCGTCTGAGCTGTTGTTCTTGTAGCGCGTCTGGGTCAAGAATACATAGTGGGCTTTGTAGTGTGAATGCAGGCTTAAGTGGATTATTGGATAGGCCGACCCGGATCCGAGGCGGCCGTCTTCCTTGTCCGATTGTCACAGATTTCTTCGACCATTTTCTCTCTCTTCCCGAGGATTTTCAACGTCGACATTTCTTTCTTGACATTCCTACGTTCAGATTCCAGTCACTTGAAGTCTTTGTCCACCTCTTTTTCACGCTTACAGCATCCTAGCATCCTAATGCACTTGAAATTATGAGTTTCTAACGTTATATTTTCTCCAGAATTTACATCATCGTTGACGACGCAAAAATCTCAGAGATCACGCAAAAGTTTGTTGGACTTACCACTCTATTCTCAGGGATGATTGCTGGATTACTCCTTTGTGTGCCTCGCTCATCGTTCGTGCCGAGTTTGAGGTTTCAAGTCTCATTGATGTTTTTGTTCGATGAGGTGGAACCATTTGTCTGATAAGTTGAATGACACTGTGACCTACAACCTCATATCTATATAATGAGATTACATGACAAACCATAAAATCATACATTTGGTGACAAACCATGAAATTATAGATTTGGTAACAAACCAGGAAATCATAGATTCTTCTTGATTCATGGTAACAAACAAGTAAATCAGTACTATGTACAGATATGATCTATTTTACATTTAACACCCCCTTCAATCTGGACCATGTACTACTAAGTTCAGATTGCGCCTAAAACTCCTAAAAGAAGGAGTTGGCAGTGGCTTTGTCATGATATCGGCGAGCTGATCTTTGGAAGATATGAGTCGCACATCAAGCTGACGAGTCGATACTCGTTCACGAACGAAGTGATAATCAACCTCAACATGCTTTGTCTGTCGATGAAAGATTGGATTGGCAGACAGATAGGTGGCACCAATGTTGTCACATCACAGGCTAGGCGCTCGCGCTTGTGAGATCCCGAGCTCACGCAAGAGGACTTGGATCCAAATTAATTCGACAGTGGCATCAGCAACCGCCTTATATTCGGCCTCCGTACTAGAACGAGAAACTGTCGATTGTTTCCTTGAACTCCAGGAGATAAGATTGCCACCAAAGAAGATCGCATAGCCTCCAGTGCTTCGACGATCATCGGGATTCCCAGCCCAATCCGCATCCGGAAAGGCACTCAACAAATCAATGCTAGACTTTGTAAGACACAAACCCATATCAATAGTGTAACGCCCCTAATTTTCTCCACCCTAATTAGCGACGTTACCTTATACTCGTCAAATCAACAGGATAAGGGTTCACATGGAACAGTCTCGTTAACGAAAATGCATTCATCAGTTTAAGCAGTTCATACCTAGGAAAATCAATTTGCGACAACCTAACCTAGAAGTAATCAACAGAGACTAAAGGAAACAATTCGCAAAACTAAGAACCCGAGAGAATCCAACAGGCGCTACGACACAACAAGCTCTCCTCAAGATTTCCATGGCCCTCCGCCTCACCCACCGTCACCCGTACATGGGAGCCTTGCCCTTTCCTGAAAAATATTGGTAGCACGTGGCTTGAGTATTATATAAAATACCCAGTAAGTCGCCCCACTATTGGGGTTAAGCATATATTCATACATTCGGATACAAGCAGTCGCACCCATTTAACCTACATGTCGCACACGATACACATACATAACGCACGCAACACACATACATGTCACACAGAATCCCCATACATGTCGCACATCATTACCATACATGCCGCACACTGCTAGAAGAACGGAACTGAGTGAGAGGTTTGTCTTCCATTCCTTCCCATGGCCTTAGGCCCTTGCCTTGTCCGGGCGGGGGTGGATGCATGGTAATTTCCCACACATGGCCCACGGGGGTGACCGTGGGCCCACCAGGCGAGCTCGCAAGTGAACTCCCTGGGCCTGGCTTGGTCGGGTATGTATGACATACAATACTGGACGCCACGGACAAAGGAGGGCCTGCATGATATCGTGGCGAACACAATATCGAACATACGCATCCATACCATCAGTAGCATAACGGGGGAGTGCCCAAGTACATAACCATAGCGTGCATGAGGCTCTTAAGGTTTACCTCCATGGCATTACACCTACGACGCTCCATCCCCTCGCCCCATTACATAGCATAGTCGGGTTCACATTAGGCAAGCATATCCTAGCATACTAGTCATCTTATTCATGGCATGTGGGGTTCTCATCACAATCATGACATGTCAATCAAGCTCATCATACATACAGGGCGACAAAACGCGTCACAACATCATATTCATAAACATGGCATACATAGCAATTCACTGCAAGAATCACATACATAAACAAAGCATGCATATAGCATTTCACGGCAAGAAACATCTAACCTAGCATACAGCAACAATATATGGTGCGTGCAAGGGCCACAGGGCACGCACCAACATACATACATAACTAACGCCAACAGTAAGGTTACTTACCTCCTTGGCCTTGACCGAAGTCGCCCACAACGCTAACTCCAGCGCCTAACTACCTCCTATAAGACAACATGATATACTCAGAGCGCCTTCACAACTATCCCTCGTGTCTAGCTACCAAGTACGTCCCTATCGCAAGCTATTTGTCAAATATGGAGTTATACTGACCTCAAATGGTTGGAACGATGGCGGAAATGGCTTCGGAAGGGTCGAAAACCTAGGAATCGGTATACTATTCGGATGTTGAGCCGCCAAGCCGCACCTAGCCGAACCGGAGGTTCGCGAAGCCGCCGGTGGGGCAGAAACCGATGGCTGCGACCAACACCGCCGGCGCAGGGTTCCTAGAACGCCTCCGGCTTGGGCCACAAAGGGGACGAGGCGCTGGGGTGGTGTCCGAACGCGGGCTGCACGCTGGCTGAGAGGTCTCGCCGAATGCCGGGGGTCGACCCGCGCCTGCGCTGCGTCTCCCTCGTCCAAAGGTCCCGACGGTCCAACTCGCAGGGCTTGGCTATTGTCGCCGGTGGATGCGTCGTCGCTCGTCCGTTCTCTGGTGGCGCGTTGGCTTCCTCCTGCTTCAACCCACACCAGCGCTCCCTTCTCCCTAAAGGAGGTGGCCACTCCTAGGGTTTATGGGAACGTGAGTGGATCCCGCCGAAATCTCGTGATTTTCGGCGGGGGCCCCTTTTTTTTTTTTTTTTTTTTTTTTTTTT
>NW_019268583.1:675065-694210 GCF_002738365.1 Cucurbita moschata | reverse complement strand
TTTTTTTTTTTTTTTTTTTTTTTTTTTTTCTCTCTCCTCTCTCCTCAGAAGGTGTACCGTTACAAATAGTGTCATGTAGATAATGGAGAATTCATTTGACTGCCGCCCAATATATAGAAGTCAGGGAGGACATGAACTGACACACTCTATTGACACAGAAGGATATATCAGGACGTGTCAGAGACAATAGAGAGCACCAACGATACTCCGATAGTGAGTAGTATCCTCAGGCGAGAGCTTTTCAACTTCATCCAATAACAACTTCTCACTAGGAAGCATAAGTGTGGGAACACGTTTGGAGGTGAGCATATTGGTTTTGGACAATAAATCTTGAATGTATTTATGTTGTGTCAGAACAAGTATATTGGAAGTATGGCGGACCTCAATCCCAAGAAAATAACTCAAAATGCCAAGATCTTTGACGGCAAAATCATCCAGAGAGACATAAGCCTTTGAAGGTGTAAAATCCAGCTATAATAGTTTGGAGCTAAGGCGAGAAAACTAGGCACGCGGAGCTTGTTTAAGGCCATAAAGTGACTTATCCAACTTGCAGAGATAACCAGGACGTTGAGAGTCCACAAATCCAGGGGGCTGCTTCATATAAACATCTTCATTAGGAAAGCCATGAAGAAAAGCATTTTGAATACCAATCTGCCGAATAGCCCAACCACGAGAAATAGCAAGAGATAATAAGAGTCGAATGGTAGTGGGCTTAACAACTGGACTAAAGGTATCATCATAATCAAAGTCATACTGCTGTTTAAACCCTTTAGCAACCAGGCGTGCTTTGTAGCAATCAATAGAGTCATCTAGCTTTTTGCTTGAGTTTGAAAACTCATTTGCAATCAATAACGTTAAGACCAGCACAAGGAGGAACTAAGTGTCATGTCTTATTTTTTAGAAGTATCTGAAATTCATCATTCATTGTCTGACGCTAGAGGGGATGCTCCACAGCAGTAATATGTGAAGTAGGTTCAGAGGCAGAAGACCGAACTACAGAATATATTACTGTTCCATCTGTACGCACCTTGAGTTTCTTGATATTGTGCTTCAATCGAGTACCATACAGATGAGTAGCAGGGGCAGGATCCACAATTGAGGGGACAGCTGTACCAGCTGTTGCAGGGGAGCAGTCAGTGCTACAAGAGTCGGTTGACCAGCGGCTACGGATCCGACCGGACATTGTGAAATATCATCTGCTGGCAGAGGATCCGAGGCCGCAATCATTGGCGAAACATCCAACGCCGATTTGCACAACAGCGACGCGGAGGATTGCTGCGGCAATTTCGAAGTTGATGTGGGCACAAGATTTTTTGCATCCAAAGAGTTAGTAGGCACAGATATATGCTTATGATCATTATCCAAATTAGTACTGCTGCTACCCAAATGCAAGGTGCACAAATCAAGGGCATTGTGCGTCGGCGGCAAGGTTGGGGAAGAATTAGTTGGGGCTCTCTTGAATGGAAAAACATTCTCATCAAATATGACGTCTCTAGAAATACAGACACGACCAGAATCGGTGTCAAGACACTTATACCCTTTATGTAAAGAAACTGTAGCCTAGAAAGACACATTCCTTGGATCGAAAAGAGAGCTTTTGTTTGTTATAAAGGCGAAGTTGAGGCCAATAAGTACACCTAAAAACTTTTAATAAGGAGTAATTTGGTAGGGTATGAAAAAGATGTTCTAGGGGCATTTGTTATCAATGACACGAGTAGGAAGACGATTGATGAGATATGTGGCTATAAGAAACGCGTCATCCCAAAATATAATAGGTACGTTAGCATGAGCTAGAAGGGCTATGCCAGTTTCAACAATATGACGGTGCTTGCATTCAACAGACCCATTTTGTTGATGCGTGTGAGGGCACGAAACACGATGAGTGATTCCAAGGGAACAAAAGAATGTGTTATGAATTTTTTGATATTCTCCACCCCAATCAGACTAGACACACTTGATTTTGGTATCTAGGAGGCGCTCAACATGAGCTTGGAGCTGCAAAAGTATACGAGGAGCTTCTGTACGATCATGCATCAAATAGATCCACGAAAATTTACTGAAATTATCAATGAAGCTAATATAATATTTAAAACCCCCAACAGATGGAGGTGCAGGGCCCCAAACATCCGAAAAAATTAGTTCCAAAGATGATGAAGACCTATGAGAAGAACTAGTATATGGTAACTGATAACTTTTTGCTGACTGACACGCATTACAAACTCACAAAGGTGACTCACTAGCACAAGAAATATTATTGAGACGCAAAATTGACTTTACTACTTGAGATGAAGAATGTCTAAGATGTGCATCCCATTGGGCGTTAGTAGTAGATTTGCTCACTAAGGCATGCTTGAGATCATCGACATCAGATGGCTTAATAGGATAGAGACCAGACTCACACCTCTCGTTTAGAAGACTTTTCCTCGACCGTTGATCCTTAATAGAAAAATGACAAGGATGGTGTTCAAAAAATACGTCATTATCACGAGAAAATTTATGAATGGAAAGAAGATGTTTGGAAATTTCAGGCACATGCAAAATATTACGCAATATAAGAGGACGAGCAACAGTATTAATTAAAGAATGACCAGTATGCAAAATACACAAACCTGCTCCATTGCCGACTTGAACTTGTTTACCTCCATGATAGCGTTCACGCACAGCGAGACGATCCAAGTCACTGGTGATATGATCAGTGGCGCTTGTGTCGCTGTACCAATTTGGATCAATCTTGTCAGAGGAAGTAGCCGCCAGTGCCGCAAAAGGAACAGAAGGAGGTTCATCTTGATCGGACTCATCCATCCTATGCTAGCAGCAAACAACGGTATGCCCCACTTTGCCGCAAATCTGGGAGGAAGGACGAGCAGAAGGGTCACGATGATCACCAACAGGACGAGAAGGCACACCACCTTGAGAACGGTCACAACCACGATCCCTACGCCCATGATTCTTCTGCTGACCACCACGACCAGCATAATTGGTAGAAGGTCAGGATTTAACTGAAGTTCAGCCTGATATTGTAGTTGGCGAGCTTCAAACGCCATTAGATGTGCAAACACATCATCAAGCGTGAGGGCTTCACTTTTGATAGTCACCGAAGTGATGAAGGGATCATAGTCAGGGCTAAGTGTTAGGATCGCACAACAACGCACACGCTCGATCTAGATGAACACAAAAAAATAGGATAGAAAAAAGTGCAAGGAGAACTCTGGCTAAAAGGATTATTTTTTGATTGATGACTTCACGTATGTACAGTAAGAGAGAATTACAGAGACTAGAAAGTACATGTAACGACCCTAAATTTTCACATATCTAGAGTTGCCACTAACGTCTCATGCTCATCTATAATGCAGAAATATAACTCTTACATGAACATCATTTATAATGTAAACTTCGAAAAACGTTTAAAACAACTTCTTCTCTGGAAAACACAATCATGGTCTGACGTGTTTAAATACAAAATACTAAAACTTTAGAGATAATAAAAACAAATACAAAATAATTTAAAACAATGGAATGCAAAAGAACCTATTCTAACTTAAAACTAAGAATTTAAATATGAGTCTACCCTATGCACGTGCCACAGTCTCTACTCGCGATGTCGCCGTCCTCCGTACAAGTGCACCTTGCCTTTAGCTGAAAAATGATGTGGCACACGGCCTGAGTATTCAAAGAATACTCAGTAAGTGGCCCCACTATAGGGGCCATGTAAATGCAAACATATGCAATCATGATTTAGGGACCTATCTCTAATAATCTTAGGGGTGGCCTCCAGTTTCGGACAAATTGGATGTGTAGTACTTCCCTACACACGACTCACACGTGCGAGTGTGAATCCCCAGGGCGCTCGCACACCCCCTGGACCCTCTAGTCAAGCTAATCTATAGTGACGTCCGGAGGTCAGCGGAACCCCATAGTGTCATGCGCCTCATGAACACCCTCATCTATGTGCGTTCGCACCTGTGCGCATTCGCGTTCATCATATGGTGCGCATCCACCCTCATCATCTCTAGGGGAAGTAGCCTTATGCTTATGAACATACAATATGCACGAGGTTCCTCTAAATCCATCATAATGTCTCTTCTGACACAACCCTCTAGTCTCATCTCTTTGTTACTTTAGACACATACTCGTTGATATTTGTATTAATATCATTTTCATGCTCTTAGGGTTGTGTCCTATGTCGATCTAACGACATGATGCAATATGGTACTCATCATCATATAGCATGCTCAATATGAAAAACATCATCATATTAAGATAAACGTCATGCAATCATCATACTCATCATATTGCCACATAGTGCATCAAACATATCAAGTACGTCATTCATCAAAATATATATATACTGCACACATCATCAAGTATTGTAACCCACACATCATCATAACTCATACATCATCATAACTCATATACCGCATCGTACGACATAGTTCATACATCATCATAACTCATACAATTTTTAGTCTATCTTATAGTAAGACCACTTACCTGATTAGCTTATACGGGTGTCACCAATTTATCCTTAATGTAAGTTCGATTTTTTCCTTTGTATCCAAGCCAACCTATATGAATCCATGGCATCAATTTCATGTTCAATTCTCTAACTCTTACAATGGTTCATGTGCTAAAATTCATGCTAGCATTAAAGACTTTGCATGGATAAAGTCTTGGAACGTCGTAATATACATCTAAGTATATATACATATTATATATATATATATTCTATTTATATTAAGATTTCATTTTGTATTTTTATTTCGACTACTTTCTTGTCTTCTAATATTCTTTCTGTTCTCTGCTTTTTCTCTCAATTTTTGTTAAAAACATATTCTTGACCAATTTTTAATCGATTCTTACTTAATCATATTATTGGTCAATTCCGATCGATTTTTACCCCCAACTCTTCCCTCTCATTTTTCTCTTTCTCCGTATTTTTTTTCTTTTGATTTTGTATTTTGGCCTTCTCTGTATTCTCTCCTTTTGTTCTTTCCTGCTCTCTTTATTAATTTTTTTCTCTACCTTCTCTGTATTTTCTTTTGAGTTCTTTCTTACTCTCTTTATTTATTTATTTTTTCTTTTTCTGCATTTTTTCTTTTCTTTCATTCCTTCTGATTTTAGTACAGTATTTGGCCTCGTATCTATATATATATCTATATATTTATATATATATATATATATATATTCCTTTTGATTCGGTTTTAATTTAAATTCACAGATATCACAATAATTTTTTCTTCCCAAATCTTTCCTTTCTTATTTACTTGTTAATTTAATTTCTTTTAAACATAATCTTTTCTTTCTATACTGTATTTACTTCTGATCTTCCATTTTCTAACTCTGTTCTGTATTTTTTTTTATGGACAGATATTAGCCTCACTCATAGTTAATTTTCTATAATCTGATAACCAAAATCTAAATAAATGGGTAGGAACGAGAGATTTGATTCTGATGATTAATTAGACAAAGGGAAGGAAATGAAAAAGAGATCTGAAAGATAACTTACCGTAATAACAAAGCTAGATCTCTCTCTACTAATTAAATCTCTAGCTCTCCTTGTAAATCTCTCTCCAATAATTAAATCTCTAGCTCTCCTAGTAAATCTGGTTGTTGGTATTTTTTATTTATTTATTATAGAAGTTGGTTGAGGAGAGATAGTTGGGAGAGGAAGAGGGGTCAGAGAAGAGTAGTTTAGGGAAAATTATTATTTTAATTATTATTTATTTTTTTGGGTCATTACCGTACATTTTCAAAGCTCTATCGGACAGGATATATATATGGTTCAATTTACTATATATAGTTTTACCAGATTTAACTATCTACTATATATATATATATAGCTTTACCGGATATAGCTTTACTATATATAGCTTTACCATATATAGCTTTACCGGATATAACCGTTGACCAAGCTATAAATAAGAGAGCAGACTCCGTAACCTAACAATTCTTCCACTTGAAAACTGATCCTACACCATATCAATTAAGGCTTTGCATAACCTTAATTTTCCAACATCAACACATTTTGTCAACATGTCAGCGGGATTCTTTGCACCCTCTATCTTCTCCAAACACATATCGCTTTCTTCCACTAACCTGCGAGTGAAATGGTATCGTCTTCTAATGTGTTTTGTCCTTGAATGATAGACTGGGTTTTTTCACCAACTGTATGGCACTCTGACTATCTGTTTAAAGGATCTTCTTGCACTGCTTCCGGCCTAATTCTTCTAGATAGTCTGTCATCCATATCATCTCCTTTCCAGCTTCAGCTATGGCCACGTACTCAGCTTCAGTAGATGAAAGAGCAACGCATTTCTGAAGCTTGGACATCCAACTTACTGCTGTTCTATCTATAGTGTAGATATATCCAGATGTGCTCTTGTTGGAGTCTACATCTCCACTTAGATCAGCATCCACAAAACCTTGCAGAACTACTTTGTCATTGCCATAACAAAGTGAAGTATTGGATGTACCTCTCAGATATCTCAGAAGCCACTTCACAGCTTCCCAATGTTCTTTCCCTGGAATTGCCATGTACTTGCTAACAATTCCCACTGCATGTGTTATGTCAGGTCTAGTGCAGACCATAACATACATCAAACTCCCAACTGCAAAAGCGTACGGAACTGATGCCATGTACTCACGTTCCTCAACTGTCTTGGGAGATTACCCTTTTGACAATTTAATATGATTTGCCAAGGGGGTAGTCCTTGGTTTAGCGTTATTCATCTTGAATTTGGACAACACATTCTCAATGTACTGCTCTTGGGATAGATTTAATGTGCCAGCAGATCTATCTCAAGAAATTCTCATCCCAAGAATCTGCTTCACTGCACCTAAATCTTTCATCTTAAATACTAAAGACAAGGTTGCCTTCAGGTGGTTTATCTCCCTCATACTTGATCCAACAATTAGTATATCATCCACATACAGGAGTAGAAACACATAAGAATCAGTGTATTTCTTGAGGTAGCAACACTGATCCTTTTCACTCCTGTGGAAACCACTCTTGCACATGAAGGAGTCAAACTTCTTGTACCATTGTCTCGGTGCTTGTTTCAGTCCATACAAGCTTTTATTGAGCTTACACACCATGTGCTCCTTGCCTGAAGCTGCAAACCCTTCTGGTTGTTGCATATAGATCTTCTCATCTAGATCTCCATGTAAAAACGTCATTTTTACATCCATTTGCTCAAGGTGCAAATTCTCCAATGCAACAATACTCAGCAGAATTCGGATAGTAGTTAATTTCACCACTGGAGAAAAGATCTCAGCATAATCAATGCCTTTTCTTTGTGAATATCCTTTAACTACTAACCGAGCCTTAAACCTTCTTCTGCCATCTGGTTCAACCTTGATTCTGAACACCCATTTGTTCAACAGAGTTCTCTTTCCTATAGGTAACTCAGTCAGCACCCACGTATTATTCTTTTCAAGTGAGCTGATCTCATCATCCATGGCTTGCTCCCACTTGGTTGAATCTTCCACTTGTAGGGCTTCATCAAAGGACTCTAGTTCTCCTTCGTCAGTCAGCAACAGATAATGTAATGAGGCTGAATATCTATCTGGTGCTCTGATAGTTCTGGATGATCTTCTCAACACCTGCTCAGGTGCAACTTACTCCACGTCTGGTTCTTCAGCAATAGGATCAGGAGTTTCTTGAGCTTCGGTTGTAACATCACTGCATGAATTTTCCTGCCACTCAAGTTCAACTCTTACTTACTTTGTAGTCTCAGAGTTTATCTTCTCTCTGTCCTTGTACATGACATTTTCATCAAAGGTCACATCACAGTGTCTTAGGATTTTCATATTTTTCTCATCCCAAAACCTGTACTCGAACATGTCAGAGTCATAGCCTATGAAGTAGCATTTCACAGCCTTAGCATCAAGCTTATCTCTCTTCTCTGGATCAACATGAACATTCGCAGTACAACTAAAAGTTCTCAAGTGAGAGTACTTGCGTTTTTTTCCTGTCCATACTTCTTTGGCCAATTTAAACTTCAAGGGTACTGACCGCCCTCTATTAATCAAATATGCTGCTGTGTTTACAGCATCAGCCCAGAATGTCTTTGGTAGCCCAGAATGAATCCTCTCATTCAATGTTCTGTTCATCCTTTCTCCAATACCATTTTGTCTTGACTTACCGGAAATTGTTCTTATTAATCTAATTCCCTCAGCTGCACAAAATGTTATAAACTCTGATTTGTTGTACTCTCCTCCATTGTCAGACCTCAGACATTTGATCTTCAAGCCGGTCTGATTTTCAACTTCAGCTTTCCACTTCTTGAAGGTGGTAAACACATCTGACTTGTGTTTCAAAAAGTAAACCCATACCTTCCTCCTGAAGTCATCGATGAAGGTGATGTAGTACCTTGATCCACCAAGTGATGAAACTGGAGATGGTCCCCAGACGTCATGTATGGAGCATTTCCAACCACACTTCCTTCGGTTCTCTGGCAGCCTTTGTGAAACTAACTCGTTTCTGTTTGCCCATAACACAGCTCTCACAAAGACTCATATCAACAGATTTTAAGCCTTCTAAAGCTCCTTTCGCAGTGAGCATCTTCATTCCTTTGACGCTCATATGTCCAAGTCTATTGTGCCATAGACTTGAATTGGAAGCACTCTCAGCAATAGCAGTCATGTTTATACACTCTGCAGTAGTGTATAAGGTCTCGAATTTTGTGCCACGTGCAACAACCATGGCGTCCTTCACAATCTTCCATGAACTCTTTCCAAACTCTGTTGTATAGCCTGTGCTATCCGACTGACCAATAGAGATTAGTTTCTTCTTGAGACTAGGAATATATCTGACATCTTGTAATGTCCACTGATTTCCTGCTGGAATATGTATGGAGACATCTCCCTTCCCTTCAATCTCCAAGGTTTTGTTGTTGGCAAGATACACCCTCCCGAAATTTACTGATTTGAAATTTCGAAACAATTCCTTACATAGAGACGAATGGAGCGATGCACCTGAATCCAAAATTCAGGATTCAGCTGGGCTGTCCACACTAAGGATTAAAACGTCCTCAGTATCTTCTGTTGTATATATAGAATCATCATCATCTTCAAATTTATGATTCTACTTCTTCTTCAGTTTTGTACAATCTGTCCGAAAGTGTCCTTTTCCCCCACAGCTCCAATAGGTTACGTTGGGTTTGTTTGGAGATTTTCCCCGGTTCTTTGATTTTGATCGCCCATGTTTGTTTGAGCTCTTTGATTTACTTCTTCCCCTTCGATCAACACTGAGAGCATTGCCTGATGAATCTCCAGTTTCCCATTTGCGAATACTTTCGCTGAGAACTATATCTCGAATTTCATCAAACTTCAGTTTAACAGATCCTTGGGAACTGTTGATTGCAGCAACAACAGTATCCGATGACTCGGGTAAGGATGACATCAAAATCAACACTTTAATTTCAACTTCGAAATTAATTTCCACCGAACTCAGTTGACTTATGATCATATTGAATTCATTTATATGATCAGCAACAGATCCACCTTCAGACATCTGTAGATTGAACAATCTCGGCATCAAACACACCGTGTTTATAGCCGATGGTTTTTCATACATATTTGACAGCGCCTTCAATAGATCTGACGTTGTCTTCTCCTTGATAATGTTAAACGCCACGTTTCTGGATAGCGTCAACCGGATTAGCCCCAAGGCTTGTCGATCCTTGAGCTTCCACTGTTCCGTGGTCATGGTATCCGGCTTCTCCCCCAACAGAGGTTCGTGAATATCTTTCTGGTACAGATAATCTTCAATCTGCATCTTGCAGAAACCGAAATCGGATCCATCGAACTTCTCAATTCCAATCTTTGAACTTTCCATCTTCACAGATCGTTGTGAATTTCGCCTAGCTCTGATACCAGTTGTTAGGATCGCACAACAACGCACATGCTCGATCTAGATGAACACAAAGAACAGGATAGAGAAAAGTGCAAGGAGAACTCTGGCTAAAAGGATTTTTTTTATTGATGACTTCACGTATGTACAGTAAGAGAGAATTACAGAGAATAGAAAGTACATTTTCAAAGCTCTACCGGACGGGATATATATATGGTTCAGTTTACTACATATAGCTTTACCAGATTTAACCATCTACTATATATAGCTATTTACCATATATATATAGCTTTACCGGATATAGCTTTACCATATATAGCTTTACCAAATATAGATTTATCGGATATAACCGTTGACCAAACTATAAATAAGAGAGCAGACTCCATAACCTAACACTAAGACCAACGAGAAGATACGAGATCATATCATCATCTTGCAAGGCAGAGCTGGCGGTGGCCAGCCCTTTGATCTTGCGAAAATAATTTACAGCAACCAGATCGCGTTTCTTGGACGTGGCGAGCTCAACACGGATCTGAATAGTGCGAGCACGAGTTGACAACGAAAACATCCGCTGCAGGGTATCCCACGCCTCCTTGGACGTAGTAGCGACAACCACATCGTGAAGAATCTCCTCAGACATGGAGGAGAGAAGACCGCTAAGAACCTATTGATCCTGATCATACCACTGATTATAGGTCGGATTAGAGACCAGGTCAACACCAGCAGCGGTTGAGGAAGAGACCAGCTTGGCAGGCAATGGTGCCATCAAGGTAGCCCATAAGCTTCATACTTTGTATATAGGGGAGGAGTTGGGTGCACCATATGATGAAGTTGTTTTTGGTGAGACAGATTGTGACAGCGTGGTGAAGAGGGATTGGGCCAAAGGTCGATGTCATGGTAGTTGGGATCATGTTGGAGATGGTGGATGGGGAAGAGGAAAAAGATATGGTAGACATTTTTAATGAATAAACCTTGGCTCTGATACCATGTTAAATTGAATGGCACTCTGACCTATATGGGTCACGACCTCATGTATTTATAAATGTATAATGAGATTACATAACAAACCATGAAATCATAGATTTGGTAACAAACCAGGAAATCATAGATTCTTCTTGATTCATCGTAACAAACAAGTAAATCAGTACTATGTTCAAATATGATCTATACTACGTTTAACATTGTTTTCCATCGTTTTCTCTCGGTATCTCACACTATCATATGACATTGTAGTGTTGGGTATGCAGATTGGGCTTGAGGGCAGTTAAAAAAGGGGAGTGGGACTGCTTCATGCGACATTACATGGTCCTCGCATGATTTCCGAAGATGTTGATTGTTCTATTTTTTTTTTCTATTTGTAACGAAAGTACTACACATCAAATTCTTTCTAGACTGGAAGTTGAGACTAAGGCCATGAAATGATGTTTAATGACGGGTCCCAAACACGATTGCATGTGATTGCATTTTCTAACACAGTAATAGGGTCACATACTAAGTATTTCTTAAAATAGTCAAGTCATGTCCTACTCTTATTTTTCAGGTAAAGGCGAGACACATCTACACAAACGACAAAGTTGCAGTGATTGTTGAACACAACTCTGTGGAAAACACTCACACTCTTTATTAAGACTAATCGAGAAGATAATACAAGACACATTGTAGAATACTACTACTTTGTATTTCTTGGGATGAAAACCTAGGTAGGTGGAGGGTATTTATACTAAAGACTACGCAATCTACTCTAACCAATCTAAATCTTTTTCCTAAAATATGTATCTCTTCCTTAAAATATCTAGTTATCTTTATTCTAAAATACTTAAATCATAAATATAAATGGGCTCATACAATTATTGAGCTTGACTCTATTGGGCTAGTGATGATTTTTTAACACTCCCCCTTAGCACTAGTCCTCAATCGTTGCACCATGTTGAGCTGACAACGAAAGCTCTTATGTTAGCACTTTTGTAAATAAGCCTGCCACTTGGTCATCTGTCTTGATCTGCTACAATTCGATTTCTTCCTTTAGAACTTTCTCTCTAATGAAATAGTAATGCACCTCCACATGCATTGTTCTAGCATGAAACACCGGATTTTCTGCTAGGCGAATCACAGATTGGTTGTTGCAATGAAATGGTATTAGATAGTCAATTTTCTGGTGTCAATCTTCCATCAAGAGTTTCAGCCAGGATGGTGCAATGGAAGAGGGGTGACCCTCAAAGAATGAAGTATTATAAGACTTAGACAACATTGAAGAAATTCTTCCACAGAAGACGGGGGAACAAATTATACACATTTGCTTAATTGCTGATGTGCGAGGAGATTTGAGTGGCATTAATGTTAGTGACTCAATCACGTGAACTCAAAAAGAAAATGACACCTCAACAACTTAGACAGAAAGAAATAATCTAAAAGTCAAATCCAGAGTATGTCAACGCAGTAGAAGATGAAGTTAATGAGCCAGACATATGAGCATCACAAAACTCAGTTTGGCACAAAGCGATGAGGAAAAAATTATAGCCCTAGAGCAAAATCAAACTTGGGAACTGAGAAGAAGATGTCAAATCCATCTCTTGCAAGTGGGTTTATGAAATAAAATGTACCCGAGATGGATCAATGTAGATACAAAGCTCAGACTGTAGCCCCAAGGTTCTCTCAAGAATATGGACTACACTATGATGAAACATTTAGTCCAGTGGCGAAGATCGCTATCATACAAGTTCCTCCAGCCCTTATGGTAAATAAAGATTGGAAAATTTGGTAGATGGATCGCTATCATACAAGTCTCTCATCATTGCCATGAGCACTAGCTCATTTTCTTCTGTGACACATATTGCCTCTACATCTCATTCCTCCTCAATCTCTATATTGGAGGATGCCACATTGCTTTCGGCAGTTTTTTCTTGGACCAACAATCCCTGGACATGTGGCCCTTCTTCGCGCAACTGTAGCACTTACCCTCAAATCTCTTTCCTTGAGAACTCTTGTTATCATTCTTCTGAGCTCTCTCAGGTTGTGCAGTTCCTTGATGGCTTCTTCTTTTGTCACCATTTTTGTATCCACGTTTGGTTCTTATTGCTTCGACTTTTACTTGTGTTTAGTGTTTCTTCTTCCTTAAATGTGATGCCTCCCATTTGTTTAGCCATAGCTTCTTGGCTGGCTAACAAGTTTTCTTGTTCCTCTGACTCTTACTTGTGTATAGTGTTTCTTCTTCCTTAAATGTGATGTCTCCCATTTGTTTAGTCATGGCTTCTTGGCTGGCTAACAAATTTTTTTGTTGCTCTGGCTTTTACCTGTGTACAGTGTTTCTTCTCCCTTCAATGTGATGTCTCCCATTTGTTTAGCCATGGCTTCTTGGTTGGCTAACAAATTTGCGAACTTTGCAAGTGATGATTGAGTAAACCATCCTTGTACAGCAATAACGAAACTTCTATATTCTAATCGCAATTCGTGGATAATGATTCTCTTCATTCGAGATTCTCCAATGGCGTATTTTGGGTCTAGTTCAGTAATCTCCCAGCAGATTGACTTGACCTTGTGGAAGTACTGAGCAATTATCATTTCACATTGTGAAATTGACAACAACTCATTCTCTAGAAGTTGTAGCCTCATATTGTTCTTCTTTGAGAATAGCAGCACGAACGTGTCCCATACTTCTTTCAGTGTCTTGTCATTCCAAATATGCTCTAACATCTCTTCTTCGATTGTGGTCTTCAAGGCAAAGATTGCTTTGCCTGCTTTGATTCTCCATTTGGGCAAGGCGCCGTTAGAATCCTCCTCTGGCGGCGTAGTTTCACTCCCGCCAACGACCTCCCAAAGGTCTTGTCCTTGTAAATAGGACATCATGCATGTTGCCCACGTGTTGTAGTTGTTGTTGTTGAGTTTCTTGATTCCTCCAATGATTTGAAAATCACCCATCGTGTTGGCAATACCTCAATATTACCAAACAAGCTCTTTCGACAAAAGACTTGCGGCATCACAGACTACTCACGACACAAAAAAATTCACTCACTAATAATCTCAAGAAATCGTTTCTGATGTGGAAGATTAGTCAGAGCTGCAATCACAAAGCATACTAAGAATTTCAAGAGATCAGACAATCTACACTAACCTCGCTCTAATACTAAATTGTTGAACACAACTCTATGTTGGAAACACTCACACTCTTTATTAAGATCAATCGAAAACATAATACAAAACACCATGTAGAATACTACTGTTTTGTGTTTCATGGAATGAAAACCTAGATAGGGTGGAGGTTATATTAGAGCCTACCCAATCTACTCCTAACAAATATAAATCATTTTTCTAAAATATGTACATCTCTTTCCTAAAATATTAGTTATATTCTAAAATACTTAAATCATAAATATAAATGTCCTCATACAATTATTGAACTTAACTCTTTTGAACTAAGAATCATATTTCAACAGTGATGGTCATGAGACCGAAGCCATGGTAGTTATTTGTAGTCCTTCAATAGACGAGGACATTGTTTTAATTTTCTTTATCTAATAAAAAATTCACGTTATTTGTTTTCTATTGTAACTATTTTAATTATTTTTTTTTATGAACATATAAGTACTTTTGAAATATTTTAAAAGAAGACTATCTTTCTTAATAAATTCATTTAAGTAATAGCGACTTCATTATAATAATAAAAAGAAAGTCAGTTACATTTTTTGCCCACCCTCTCTTTCTCTCTCCTCGTCTATCTTATTTATCATTATTTAGTACATATATTTGTTTTTAATAATTATAATTAATTGTTTATTTAAAATTCTTTTGTTTCTATTTGATGAATTTAATTTAATTTAATTTTATCTAATTAATTAATGTACTTAAATAATATATTTTAGGATTAATTTCATAAAACAAGCATTAACATCTATTATCAAATCAATTATGAAAATATCAATTCATTAATTAATATATATTTAATCAATTAACTACCATTATTATTAATTTATGGTAAGGATAATCATTATAATTAATGAATTTCATGAAACATGTATGATAAATTAACTCTTTATTATTATTATTTTAAAAAATACACGTTATTTCAATTTTTTTAATTATTTTATTAATACTTTATCATAATTATACGATTTATAGGATATAATATGGTCTATTACAAAGTTGAAACCATGAGAAAAATGGTTTTTAAAATATAAGAAGTATAATTTATTACTAATTATCTACTATTAAAAGTTTTTATAATTTTATTAAATTTATTTGAAAATAATTATTAAACTAAAAAACCTAAAATTTTAAATATATTATACATAAAATATTTACTCATAAATAAAAGTTTAATATTTAAAATTATTTTAATAATTTGACTTAATAAAATGAAAATAATTATTAAACTAAAAACCTAAAATTTAAAATATATTATATATAATATATTTACTCATGAATTAAAGTTTAATTATTTGAAATTATTTTAATAATTTCACTTAATAAAATAAAAATAATTATTAAACTAAAAACCTAAAATTTAAAATATATTATATATAATATATTTACTCATGAATTAAAGTTTAATTATTTGAAATTATTTTAATAANAAAAAAAAAAAAAAAAAAAAAAAAAAAAAAAAAAAAAAAAAAAAAAAAAAACTTATTTACACAAATATTTATTTAAATAAAAGCTTAAATGATTTGTTGATATAAATATTTGACACCAATTAATTGAGATGATTTGGTAACGAGCAATGGGTGTGATTACAGAAAATGCAATAAATTTGTTGTAAAAGTGAATGCATATATAAAGCAACAAAATGATGGAGTGTGCATTAATTAAGATTATTATTGAAAGGACAAAAACGAAGAAGAAGAAGAAGATGGCAAGGAAGAAGGTGAAGTTGGCTTACATTGTGAACGACTCTGCAAGAAAGGCCACCTACAAGAAGAGGAAGAAAGGTCTTTTGAAGAAGTTGAGTGAATTAACCACTCTTTGTGGGATCCAAGCTTGCGCAATCGTGTTCAGCCCCTACGATTCTCCACCCGAGCTCTGGCCCTCCGTCCTCGGCGTCCAACGCGTTCTCTCTCAGTTCAAGAACATGCCCGAAATGGAGCAGAGCAAGAAGATGGTAAAATTCCTTCGTTCGTTACCCAACTCATTTTAGGCTAAACCTATGAAACGTTAGTGGCTCTAAAGTTTACTTCGGTTTCTCATTCTTATCATAATGATATCAGAGCAAGAATGAGATAAATCCCAGAAATGTTAGTGGCTCTAAAGTCCATTTCTGTTTCTCATTCTTACCATGGTATCACACCAAGAATGAAAAACATACGTTGGATGGAAAATCCCAGAAACATTAGTGGGTCGAAAGTCTAATTCTATTTCTCATTTGGTATCAGATCAATAATGAGGGGATGAAAAATCCCGGAAACAAAAGTGGGATTGAAAATCTTAGAAACATAAGTGAGGTTGAAAGTCCACTAATATTTTTCACTCAGAGCAAGAATGAGAAACAATTGAAAACCCCATACATATAAGTGGGTCGAAATTTACTTTTGTTTCTCGTTCATAACATGATATAAAAGCATTATTTTTTAGTTGTTATTAGAGCTTCTCATTCTTAACACAATTATGACGATCTTTGGATAACAGGTGAACCAAGACACGTTTCTGCGCCAACGGATCGCCAAAGCGGAGGAGCAGCTGAAGAAGATAAGGAAAGAAAATCGCGAGAAGGAGGTGACACGGTTGATGTTCCAGGTCCTGACTGGACCAGAATGGTTGCAAGGTCTCACCATGGTGGACTTGAATGACATTAGTTGGGTCATTGACGAGACGCTGAAGGGCATCAGCAAACGCATTGACTCCTTCAAAAGGCCGCCGCCGCCGCCGCCCCCCCAGACGGCGGCGTGGGTGATGGAGGTGGTGAGCCCTGAGGATGGGATGGAGTTTGTAGGGGATGATATGGGTTTGAGTTTCGAAGATCATAGTTATAATAGTGAGAATGTGATATGGTCCAATGCCTTCTTCTCTTAGATAATTTCATGTTTCTTTTTCTCATCATCAATATAGTTTTCTTTTCGTTTTTAAATTCTCACATTTTCATTTCATCAATAATAATAATAATGTGTAAATCATATTTTTATCCTTTTATAATATTAGAAAATAGGAAACAAATCTCATTTTAAAAAAAGAAAAAACTCCGCTAAATTACTAAAAACACCTCCAAGCTTTACAAAATAATTAAAAAATATCCCTGTTATTGTTTGTGAGAATATTTGCATAATCCACGGCAGGTAAATAAGGTGTGAAACTCCTCTATTTATAATCAAATAAATTACAACGATAATAAACGAAGAGAACAATATATGGAAAGATATTTATAGTAAAAAGATAAATATTTAAATGTTTGTCTTATAATAACATATAATATATACCATAAACTATAATTTAGTACTAAATATTCTTAACCGTTTGTTTTTTATGTTTACTTCAAGAATATCATTCAATTTTTAGAAGTTATTGATCTTTCAAAGGTTTGGTTAATAACCTCGAGTTTTTTAAAAACTTCAAAAATAACATTAATTTTTTTTAAAAAAATTTAAAATATTTTTACCCACAAACAACCATAACTTTTTAAAACATTAAAAAAAAAAAAATTAGAGGGTTAATGTTTGTTCAATATTTTCACATTTTTTTTAGAAAAGTTAAAAGTATTAATGAATATTTTTAAATACTCTTAAAGGTTCAACGGTATATTTGAAACAAAATATTAATGTCAAGAGTATTTTTTTTAAAACGTTTTTAAGAGTTTAAAAATATTACTTAAATTTTTGAAAGTTTAAGAATTTAAGGATAATTTTTTTATTTATAAATTTATAAATCTATGGATATAACCAATTTAAAGCATAGTTCAACTAATTTAAACCAAGAACGGGAGGAAATGGAACTAAATTTATATCGAGAAATTAATATATATATATATATATATATATATTTTGCCAGATAAGCAACCAAAATGGACAGCAATGGCAAACAAAGAAGGTCAAATGTCATAAATGATGCCAATTTTGGGATACAAATGGAGTAAATCCAAATTAAAATAATCATTTAATTGTCCTGCTTATCTGTCTTCAACCATTACTAATTTATTACCATTTTTAAATTTAATTTTTTACATTTAATGTGTTTATGCATCCAACACATTTATGTATCTTCTTCCTTTCTTCTTATACTAATAAAATCCAAAAACATTGCCTTATGCTAAACTTTCATTTAATGTGTTTTTTTTTTAATTTTTTTATTTCAATTCAAACGTTTTGTGTTCTTGAACCATCATACATATTAATTATAAATTTTGAAATTCCTTGTTGAAAACGAATTTTAAGATGCTCAACAAAAAAAAAATAATCTAAAACTAGAAAAGAATTTTAGAAAAAGTTTGAATGACACGTTCCACTCCCACATGTATTGTTTGTTGCGTCTCCCACACTGCCTTTGTCGAATCCTTCTCTGCTAAAATGAGAAGAACGTCATTCGGGACTGCTTGGTAGATGGCAGCAAGAGTTATCCTGTCCTTAAAATCCTCAATGTTACCTATGCCTGTAAGTTAACACGCATCTTAATCGACCTGTGTAGTTACTCCTCGCGAGTAATGGGTACTGGAGCGTTGAAATTTAATTACGAAAAATGCCCATGCCAATAGATTTTCTGCATATTTGGTTTTATAATTAATCAGTTGCACCAAACCACTCATATCTTGAAATCTAACCGTTAGAATCAAGTGGAAAATTGAGTATGTTCAAGAAGACTTGAGGTCCTTAAGATTCCATGGCCAATGTGAAGTTGATAAGATTAGATGCTCATAAGATTAGATTTTTTTTTTTTTATGGAACTTTTTAGAAATTTTAAGTTTAAAATTAGCTCAATTGAGGAACCAAACAAGGTCCGTGCAAGTTCAATTTTAGATTAGTTTCATGGGTTTTCCAAAATTTTTGGAGATATGGTCCATTCATACACGTCATTCCTTGCAACAATGACAAAAATAACAATTATGATTCAGTTTTTTTGAGCTTGTGTTTCAATCAATTCAATAAGGATTTTTAAACTAGGGTTTCAATTTTAAGCCCGTACGTACTCCATTATCGGCTATTTTTTCTTTAAAATTTAAGTCTGAGTACTACTTCTTAAAAGAATATTGAGGTATTGAAAAAAGAAAGTAGCTTTTCAAAATTGCCCTAGAATGTGAGCAAAAAGCCGTTGATGATACCCTGTTTCTGAATGAACAAAATTGTCTTGGAGCAAAAAAAAAAAAAAAAAAAAAAAAAAA
>NW_019268583.1:629513-674534 GCF_002738365.1 Cucurbita moschata | reverse complement strand
GAGAAAAAAAAAAAAAAAAAAAAAAAAAAAAATTGGGTGTTGGTTGTAGATTATACGTGTCAAAATCATCGAATACGCATATTTCTCCCAACAATGATAAAAATATCAACCGTGAGTCAGTTTTTTCGTGCTCAACATTCAAATGACCTAATTAGGGTTTCCAAATTAGGTCATGTACATAAAGTGCTGTAAGTTTTTTTTCTCTAAAATTTAAGTCTCATTACTATTTCCTAAGGGAAAATTAAGATATTGGAAAGAGAAAGCAACTTTTTAGAACTGTAACTTAGCGAAAAGTCGCCGATGGTACCTCGACGTTGGTCGAACAAAAACTGACCAGGAGAAAAACTACTCTAAGGTATTGGTTGCTGACCATATGTATCGAAATCATTAAATTTGAAACTTCTCACAACAACGTCGAATAAATATCGACCATGACTCAATTTTTTCATGCGTGTGCTTCAAACATCTCAATCAGGGTTTTCGTTTTAAGCCCGTACTTAGAGTGTTGTAGGCTCTTTTTCTCTAAATTTCAAGTCCCAGTGCTGTTTTCTTAGGGAATACTATGATATTGGAAAGAGAAAATAGTTTTTCAGAATTGTCCTAGAATGCGGGCGAAAATCTGTCGATGGTACCCTAACATCGATCTAACAAAAATAGTTTTGAAAGTTGATTGAGAATTATTTGTGACAAAATTATCAAATTTGAACATTCTTCTCCACAACGTCAAAAAAATATCAACAGTGACTCATTCTTTTTGTGCGCGTGCTTCAAACGACCTAGTTAGGGTTTCCAAATTAAGGTTTCAGTTTTGAGCCAGTACGTAAAGTGTTGTAGGCTATTTTTCTCTGAAATTCAAGTCCCAATAATATTTCTTAAGAGAATATTTTGGAAACAGAAAGTAGCTTTATAGAACTGCCTTAGAACACGAGCAAAAAAGCCACCGATTGTACCCCGATGTTTGTCAAACAAAAACTAGTCGTGAGCGAAACCATTCTTATGCATTAATTACCAATCATATGTGTAAAAATCATCGAGTTTGAAAATTCTTGACAAAAAAAAGTCGAAAAAATATCGACCGTAACTTAGTTTTTCCCTCGCGTGCTTCAAATGGCCCAACTAGGGTTTCAAAATTAGTGTTTCAATTTGAAGCCCGTATGTAAGTGCTGTAGGCTCTTTTTCTCCCAGTACTATTTCCTAAGAGAATATTTTGGAAAGAAAGAATAGCTTTTTGGAAGTGCCCTAGAACACTAACGAAAAGCTGCCAATGGTACTCGATATCGTTCAAAAAGCTGCCAATTGTACCCGATGCCAAGAGCGAACCGTTTTTGGGTGTTGGTTGCTGATCATACATGTCAAAATCATCAAATATGAAAATTCCTCACAACAATGTCGAAAAATATTGACCGTGACTCAGATTTTTCGCACTTGTGATTCAAACAAATTAATTAGGATGTTCAAATTAAAGTTTTGATTTTAAGCCAATATTGTAGCCTTTTATCTCTCAAATTCTATTTTTGAAGGGAATATTTTGATATTGGAAAGGGAAACCAGCTTTTTGAACTGTCATAGAATGTGAGCGAAAAGCTGCTGATTGTACTAGGTCGGTGGAAAAAATTGGTTTAGAGGGAAACCTCTTTTGGGTGTTGGCCACTTATCATACGTGTCGAAATCATTGAATTTGAACATTCTTCATAACGTCAAAAAAATATTGAACTTGACTCATTTTTTTCGCGTGCCTCCTTTAAATGATCAAATTAGGTTTTCAGTTTTAAGCCCTACGTACAGTGTTGTACGCTCTTTGTCTCTAAAAATCAATTCCTAATAATCTTTCCGAAGGGAATATTTTGGAAAGAGGAAACAGCTTTTCAGAATTGTCCTAGAACATGAGCAAAAATCCGTCAATGGTACTCTCATGCGTGTCGAACAAAAACTTGCGGATCATGTGTCAAAATCTTCAAATTAGAAACTTTCTCACAGCAACATCGAAAAAAAATCTCGATCGTGACTTAGTTCTTTCACAGGTGTGCTTCAAACAGCTCAATTAGAGTTTCGATCTTAAGCTCTTACGACAGTGTTATAGGCTCTTTTTTTAAAAATCAAGTCGCAGCATTATTCCTAAGGAAATATTAAGATATTGGAAAGAGAAAGAAGCTTTTTGAAACTGCCTAGAACGCGAGTGAAAAGCCACCGATGGAACTCAAATGTCGGTCGACAAAAAACTGGTCAGGAGTGAAACTAGTTTTGGTGGTAAGTTACTAATCATACGTGTCAAAATCATCGAATTTGAACATTCCTCAAATAACGTTGCAAAAATATCGACCTCAGTTTTTTCACACGTGTGCTTTACACAGCCCAATTAGGGTTTTAGAATTAACCCAGTACCTACAATGTTTGTTATGTTTCTCCAAAATTCAAGTCTCAGTATTATTTCCTAAGAGAATATTAAGATATTGGAAAGAGAAGGTTGATTTTCAGAACAGTCCTAGAACGCGAGCAAAAAGCCACCAATGATACCCCACGTTGGTCGAACAAAAACTAGTCGGGAGTGAAACCAGTTTTGAGTGTTGGATGCTAATCATACGTGTCGAAATTTAAACATAACTCACAATAACAACGAAAAAATATCAACTGTGATTCATTTCTTTATGCGCGTGCTTCAAACGACCCTATTAGTACTTCCAGATTTGGGTTTCTGTTTTAAGTTCGTACTTATAGTGCTGTAACTATTTTTTTTAAGGGAATATTAAGATATTAGAAATATAAATAAGCTTTTCACAATTGCCCTAGAACACGAGTGAAAAGTCGCAAATGGTACCCATCGTCGGTCAAACAAAGACTAGTCGGGAGGGAAACTACTTTTAGGTGTTAGTGTTGGAGTTTTTGACTTGGTATGCAACGCTATAGCTAATTAATAGGAAGTAGTTTTCTATTTGTTTTCAATAGCTAATTTGTAGGAGTTGATTTGTATTTTGATTCCGTTGGTTTGTTATTCAATTTTGTAAGGCTTTACTTATTCTTCAATTCAATAAAGATAATCAGTTCCTTTATTTGGTATAAGAATCAGAAAGAACCGGAAAAAGAAATACACAAATTGAGTGATTGAGAAGAAAAACACTGAACAAATGGCAAGTGATTCAGGAAGTTTTGCTACACCATGTGTTCCTAAATTCGATGGAGACTACGAGAATTGGAGTTTGTTCATGGAAAATCTCTTGCATTACAAGGAATATTGGAGTGCTATTCAATCTGGTTTCGAGGAACCAAAAGGAAACGAAGCACTAAGCGCAGCACAGCAAAAGGCAATCGATGAAACAAGACTCGGATCTCAAAGCAAAGAATTATCTCTTTCAATCCATTGATAAGAGTATTCTGAAAACTATCATTCAAAAGGATACTGCCAATCAATTGTGGGATTTAATGAAACTCAAATATCAAGGAAATGCTAGAGTGAAGCGAGCCCAGCTACAACGACTTCGCAGAACATTTGAAACTTTAGAGATGAAAGCAGGAGAAGGTGTTTCCGAGTATTTTACAAGAGTTATGTCTATTGCTATTGACATGAGGAAATACTTCGAAGTCTCACCGATAAATTAAACTTCGTAGTATGCTCAATTGAAAAATCCAAGAACATTGACCAATTAACAGTTGAAGAATTACAGGCATCTTTGCTTGTACATGAACAAGAGGTGATTGATAAGAGGAGTGAAGAGCAGGTTCTGCAGGTAGAGAATATACCAAGGTATGGACAAGGAAGAGACAGAGGGACATTTCAGAGAGGAAGAGGTTACTCTAGAGGACGGGGAAGATGTAGATCTTTGTGAATCGGTCGGCCATCAATTGCTTTCGATGTGGAAAGCAAAGACATTACCAATTTGAATGTCCAGGCTTAGAAAAAGAAGCTGTCAATTATGTTGAATTTGACGAGGAGGAAGAACTACTATTGATGGCGTACACAAAGAAAAGTAAAGTTGAAAGAGAAGGCATTTGGTTTCTTGATTCTGGGTGCTTAAATCATCATATGACAGGGAACAAAACATGGTTCGTTGAGCTTGACGAAAGTTTCAAACACACCGTGACAAATGTCTACTATGTCCCCAATCTCACCAACAATTTGCTAAGTATAGGGCAGCTACATAGAAGAGCTTAGTGATCTTAATCAGAATCTATCATCAATAAAGTGACCTGATAATGAACACACAGATGACTGCAAATCGCATATTCTCAGTTCATGCAAAGATGAAGCCATTGGTTGACAAATGTTTGAAAATAGAAGATGAAGACTTGGAGGCTCTGTGGCACAAGAGGTATGGGCATTTAAATAGTAAATCTATTCATATCATACAGTAAAAACAAAGGGGGGAAGGATTACCAAATTAAAGGAAGTTGTCAAAGTTTGCACAATTTGCAATGTTGGGAAGCAACAACGGCAAAAATTTTCAAAGAAAAGCAAATGGAGAGCATCAAACAAACTGGAATTGATGGAGATCTTTGTGGACCCGTCACTCCAACCTCTCATAGTGGTAAAAGGTACTTGCTGGTACTTGTAGATGATTTTTCTCGCAAGACATGGATTTATTTTCTTGCATATAAATCAGAAGCTTTTGAAACATTCAAAAACTTCAAAAATCTTGTTGAAAATGAAACAAAAACAGCCATACGTGGACTCAGAACTGGTCGGGGAGGAGAATTGACATCAAATGAATTCAACAAGTTCTGCAAAGATAACGGGATCAAGTGACAACTAACAGCTGCATACGCTCCCCAACAAAGCTTAGTTGCAAAAAGAAGGAACCGGACTATCATGAATATGGTACGGTGTCTTTTATCTGAGAAAGAGATGCCAAAGAAGTTGTGGCCGGAAGTAGCTAGATGGACAACTCATGCTCTGAGTCGCAATTACACAAAGGCAATCAAGGACATGGTTTTTGAGGAGAAGTGGTCGGGCATAAAACCAAATGTGGAATACTTTAGAGTATTTGGTTCAATTGCACATGTCCATATTCCCAAACAAAAGAGAACCAAACTTGATGATCGAAGTCTCAAATACGTCTTACTTGGAGTTAGTGATGAATCTAAGGCCTATCGCTTGTATGATCGAGCAACAAAGAAGATAATTGTGAGCAGGGATGTCATATTTGAAGAAGGTGCAAAATGAGACCAAAATTCAAGTACAAAAAATGCAAAGCAGGATTTATTGGCTTGGGGAGATGATGATAATGTTGTTGCAGAAGAATTGGAAGGAGGAGAGACTGATGGAGAAGGAGATTCAAATGAAGAAGCAAATGACAGAAGAAATCCAAGAAATGGATGAATCTTCCCCAGAGTTGTCACAACAAACAAGACAAAGGAGAGAGCCAGTTTGGATGCGCGATTATGAAACATGTGATCACCTATTTGAAGAAGAAGAGGTCGAGGAGGGGTTTCCTTTTCACATCTCCAATGATGATCCTATGAACTTTGAAGAAGCAATAAAGGAAAAGAAGTGGCAGGAGGCTATGAAGCTTGAAATTCAAGCTATTGAAAGAAATCAGACATGGGAGCTTGTGACATTCCTGCATCAAGCAAAGAAAATCGGTGTCCAGTGGGTCTTTAAGATGAAACTGAATGAAGAAGGCAAAGTAGACAAATGTAAGGCGAGACTTGTCGCTAAGGGAAACTTGTAGAAGGCTGGAGTAGATTACAATGAAGTTTATGCACCAGTAGCTCGATGGGATACAATCAGAATTCTAGTGGCAGTAGGAGCTCAACGTCGATGGTGCATCTATCAACTTGACATCAAAAGTGCTTTTCTATACAGTGAATTAAACAAGGAGGTCTATGCTGATCAGCCTGAAGGTTTTGTCAAAAAGGGAGAAGAGAACAAGGTTTATCGACTGAGGAAAGCTCTCTACGGCCTGAAACAAGCACCGAGGGCCTTGTTCAGCAAAATTGACAGCTATTTTAAGAAGGAAGGATTTGAGAAAAGTAATTATGATCACACCTTGTTCTTGAAGAGAATTAGAAGAAAATTGTTGTTGGTTTGCCTGTACGTTAATGATTTGATTTACACAGGAGATGATGAGAATATGTGCAAATGTTTCAATTTATCAATGCAATAGGTCTAGCGACCCTAAATTTCCACATATCTAAAGTCGCCACTAACGTCTCATGCTCATCTCGAATATAACTTTAAGAATCCTCATCTTTATTAGTGGAAAAGTTTAAAATTTTAGAATACGTTAAAACATTAGAAAACACTGTCAGACTTACGTGTTTCAAACATCGTGATGGAGTTAAAAATAAGATAAAACAATTACAAATTAAATAATTTAAATAAACGAAATGCAAACACCCTATCCTAACCAAGACTAGGAATTTTAAATATGCAACTATTCTATGGACGCGCCACAGTCTCTGATCACGATGCCACTGTCAACCGTACATGGGAGCCTTGCCTTTACCTGAAAAAAAAATGGCACACGGCAGAAATACTCAGTAAGTGACCCCACTATAGGGGCCATGCTAATGCAAACACATGCAATCATGAATTAGGGACCTATCTCTAATCATCTTAAGGATGGCCTCCAGTCTCGGACAAATTGGATGTGTAGTACTTCCCTACACACGACTCACACGTGCGAGTGTGAATCTCCAGGGCGCTCGCACACCCCCTGGACTCTCTGATCAAGCTAATCTGTAGCGACGTCTAGAGGTCAGCGGAACCCCATAGTGTCATGCGCCTCATGAACACCCTCATCTATGTGCATTCGCACCTGTGCGCATTCGCGCTCATCATACGGTGCGCGTCCGCACTCATCATCTCTAGGGGAAGTAGCACTATGCTTATCTATATACAATATGCATGAGGTATCTCTAAGTCCAATTATACATCTCTTCTGACACAACCCTCTAATCTCATCTCTTGGTTACACTATGTAAAACGTGTTCGTGGATATTTACATTAATATCATTTTCATACTCTTAGGGTTGTGTTCTATGTCGATCTAACGACATGATGCAATATGGCAAACAACATCATAAGGCATGTTCAACATGGAAAACATCATCATGTTAATAACATCATCATGCATACATCATACTCATCATAGAAGCTATTAAGGGCATCAAATATAACCTGTACGTCATGCATCGAAACATAAATAGCGTACATTTAACAGACAACACAACACAACGTCATACTCACACATCATCATAATTCTAACAATCTTTAGCCTATCCTAGGCCACTTACTTGATTGGTCTTGGCCGAAGTACTCCCTAATTAGCTAAACATAAGCTCCCGTTCCGTGAGAGCTACTTCCTACGTTGTTGGGGTTTGTTTCCTATCATACCGTTCGCCACCTTCCATTAGTATTTCACAATTAATTTACCAATAATTCAATAAATGTGAAATATGGCTCTAAAACGGCCTCAAATACCTTAATCGGGGCCAAAATCAGGTTTGAGAGGGTCGAAAAGGTGGAAACCAAGCCGAAAACAGGTGAGCCAAGCTGAACAGCCGCTGGGAGCCGTCGGAGCGTCATTGGAGGGAGCTCGAGCCATTTGCGCCGAGCCGAGCTGAGGGACCGTCTGCGCCGCTGTGTGACACGTGGCAGCAGTAGAACGAGCCACATCGTGCGGTAGCGTCGGGTCGAGGCAAGGGTCACAGTTCGATTCGGGTCACGAGCTGCAGAGGCTACTGGGCCAAACTAATCGCTGGGCCTCGGCCTACTGGGTTGGGCCACAAGTGTTTTGGGTTGCAGATCGGTTCGATTGGACCGTGGGTCTGGTCTCAGGTTGGTTTAACTGAACTGTAGCTTCTGGGCTGGTTTGAGGTTTGGGCTGCTGTAGTTGGGCTAGGCCGAAGGCAGAGGCCGAGGGAAAGAAGTCGGGCTGGCTCTCTCGAGTTTTGGGTTCGGGTTGACCCAGTTCCTTACCCGACTTCGGCCGATTTTCTAGCGTGTTTTCTCTCTTCTATCCACGGCATTTCTATTGCTGATTTCAGTCCTCTTTCTTCCTTTTCCTCTTTGTTTGTCGTCCTTCTTTCCTTTCTGAGAGTTTTGCGGCCTAAAAGTTCCTAAAATCACAGATCTTAGAACGTTTAGGAAAACTCAATTTTTCGACCTCGGTTACCGATGACGGCGCTTAAAGGCACAAAACGTACCTTGAGTTATTGTGCTTTCGTTAGGGATCCTTCTCGTGGTGGTAATTGAGCGTTTGGCGTCAGTTTTAGGGTGGTTTGGGGCTCATGGAGGAATTGAAAACTCGCTGACGTTATTCGAAATATCTCTCTCTCTCTCTCTCTCTCTCATATTTTCGTCCTTTTCTCTGTTTGCAGGTACTCTGATTGATTCTGGGAGTTGTGGGCTAAAGGTTGAGCGAGGTGTGACTGTAATTTCGCGTGGTGTCCATGAAACTCGGGCGGTTTTTTTTTTTTTTTTTTCTTTTTCCTGGGTCGTTACATTATTGTGATGTCCTCCATTGGTTGGGGAGGAGAACAAAATAACATTTATAAGGGTGTGAAAACCTTTCCCTAGCAAACGCGTTTTAAAGCCTTGAGGGGAAGCCCGAAAGGGAAAGCCCAAAGAGGACAATATCTGCTAGGGGTGGATCTGGGCCGTTACAACAGGAGTTTGAGATGACAGACTTGGAGAAAATGAAGTTCTTCCTTGGAGTTGAAGTTTATCAAAACAAAGGAGGAATTCATTTGTGCCAAAAGAAGTATGCTAAGGAAGTATTAAAGAGGTTCAATATGTCGAATTGTAATGCGGTAAAAAGAGGTTCAATATGTCGAATTGTAATGCGGTAAAGAATCCGATAGTCCCTGGCATCTTCTTGTCAAAGTCAGGTAGAAAAAGTGTCGATGCAACATTGTACAAACAACTAGTAAGATGCTTAATGTACCTTACGGTAACTCGACTTAATGTTTGTGGTTTGCTTGATTTCTCGTTATATGGCTGATCCCAAAGAAGAACATATGTTGATTGCTAAAAGGGTACTGAGATATTTAAAAGACACATTAGATGTTGGAGTTTATTACAAATAGAGTAAGGATGTAAATCTTTTGGGATACGCGCGAGATATTGACAACAGGAAGAGCACAGGCTATGTTTTCTTTCTAAATGGAGCAGCAATATGTTGGAGTTCAAGGAAGCAGAGAATTGTCAAACTATCATCTACAGAAGCTGAATATGTAGCTGTCACTACAAGTGCATGTCATGGTGTTTGGCTTAAGGGATGTGTGAAGGAGTTAGGTGTTCTAAGTAGCGAGTGCATCGATATCATATGTCACAATAGTTCAGCAATCAAATTGTCTAAGAACTCAGTTATGCATCGAAGGTCAAAACATATTGATGTCAGGTATCATTACTTGCGTAATTTGTCAACTAATGGGACTGTGAGGTTAGTGTTTTGCGGAATTGAAGATCAAGTGGCAGACATAATGACTAAACCAATTAAACTAGATCAATTTGTGAAATTCAGAGGCATACTTGGAGTTCGACAACTTGAGTAAACTGAAGCTGTTTTAGCATACTTCCGAGAGAGGAATTTGTTGAAGTTTTTGTCTTGGTTTGAGGTTGTAGCTAATTAATAGGTAGTAGTTTTCTATTTGTTTTCAAATAGCTAATGTGCAGTTGTTGATTTATTTTTTTGATTCTGTTTGTTTGTTATTCTATTTTGTAAGACTTCAAAGAAGCGTAGTTATCCTTCAATAAAGATAATCAGTTCCCGTTAGTTAGCTGCTGATCATACGTGTTGAAATCGGCAAATTTAAACATTTCTCATGATAATATCGAAAAAAATATCAATGGTGACTCTGTATTTTCACGATCATGCTTCAAACAGCCCAATTAAGATTTTGGTTTTAAGACGGTACACACATTTATGTACATTTTTCTCTCTGAAATTCAAGTCCTAGTACCGTTTATTAAGGGAATATTAAGATATTGGAAAGAGAGCATTTTTTTGGAGCTGTACTAGAACGTGAGCGAAAAAGCACCAATGGTACCCCAACGTTAGTCGAATAGAAACTGGTTGTAAACAAAACCACTATTGAGTGTTGGTTGTCGATCCTACGTGTCCAAATTATCGAATTTGAACATTCCTCAAAAGAATGTTGAAAAAAAAATCGACATTGACTCTGTTTCTTCGCGCGCATGCTTCAAACGACCCAATTAATATTTTCAAATTAAGGTTTCAATTTTAAGCCAATACATATAGTGTTGGTGGCTTTTTTTTCTTTGAAATTCAAATGTGAGTATTGTTTTGTAAGGGAATTTTAAGATATTGCACAGAGAAACCAACTCTTCGGAACTGCCTTAGAATGCGAGTGAAAAATAGTCGATGGAACAAAAACTTGTCGAGAGCATAACCACTTCTAGTTGTTGTTTGTTGATTATACGTGTCAAAACCATTAAATTTGAACATTCCTCACAACAATGTTGAAAAAATATCGATCATTCCTCAATTCAACGTGTGTGTGCGCTTCAAAAGGCCAAATTAGTCTTTCAGTTTTAAGCCCATACGTAATTTAAGTCCTAGTTCTATTTCCTAACTGAATATTAAGATATTGGAAAGAGAAAACAACTTTTGGAAACCACCCTAGAATGCGAGTGAAAAGCAGTTGATTGTACCCTGACATCAGTAAAAAAAATCAGTCAAGTGCAAAACCACTTATGGATTTTTGTTACTGATCATACATGTCAAAATAATCGAATTTGAACATTCGTGACAAAAATGTAAAAAATATATCGACTTTGACTCATTTTTTTCGCGCGCGTTCTTCATTCTGCCCAATTAGGGTTTGTAAATTAGGATTTCGGGTTTGAGCTCGTACGTAAAGTGTTGCAAACTCATTTTTCCAGAAATTCAAGTCAAAATACTATTTTTTTTAGGGAAAGAAACTTCTCGAAACTGTCCAAGAACGCAAATAAAAAGCCGCTGATGGTACTCCAACGTCAGTCGAAATTTTTTTTGTATTGGAATGCACCCACTTTTAGGTTTGGTTGCCAACCATATGTGTTGAAATCACTAAATTTAAACATTCCACATAACATAGTAAAAAAAGTATCGACCATGACTCAGCTTTTTCGCGTGCATGCTTCAAACGACCCAATTAGGGTTTGGTTTTCAGCCTGTATGTACAATGTTGTAGCCTCTTTTTCTCCAAAGTTCAAGTTCCAGTACTCTTTCCAAAGGGAATATTAAGATATAGGAAAAAGGAAGTAGCTATCGAAACCACTTTAGAGCACGAGCAAAATCAGCCAATGGTACCCCTTTGTCGGTTGAACAAAACTTGGTCGAGAACAAAATCACTTTTGGGTGTTGGTTACTCATCATACATGTCGAAATCACCAAATTTGAATTTTCCTCACAATAATGTCGAAAAATATCGACGGTGAGTCGGGCTTTTTAGTGCCCATGCTTCAAACGATCCAATTAGGGTTCGATCTTTTAGCTCGCACATATAGTGTTGTAGGCTCTTTTCTCCAAAATTCAAATCCTATAATTGTTTCATGAGGGAATATTTAAATATTGAAAAGAGAAAACAGATTTTCAAAACCACACTAGAACGCGAGTGAAAATCTGCCTAGGGTAGTCTGACGTTGGTCGAACAAAAAATAGTTGGGAGTGAAACAACTATTGGTTGTTGGTTGCTGATGATACCTATTGAAATCACCAAATTTGAACATTCCTCGCGATAATGTGAAAAAAATATCAACCATGCTCACTTTTTTTGCTTGTGTGCTGCAAACAGTCTAATAGAGTTTTCAAATTAGGATTTCGATTTTGAGCCGGTACGTACACTGTTGTAGGCTCTTTTACCCTAAAATTCAAGTCCTATTGTATTTTCCTAAGGGAATATTAAGATATTGAAAAGAGAACAATTTTTCAAAACCGCTCTAGAACGCTATCGAAAAGCCACTAATGGTACTCCAACATTAGTCGAACAAAAGTGGGTTGCCGATTATATGTTTCAAAATCACCAATTTTTTGCACGAATTCTTCATACAACACAATTAGGGCTTCCAAATTAGGGTTTCATTTTGAACTCTACGTATAGTGTTGTTGGCTCTTTTTCTTCGAAATTCAAGTCCCAGTATTCTTTCCTAAGAGAATATTAAAATATTGGAAAGAGAAAACAACTTTTTAACACTGCCCTAGAGCGTGAGCGAAATGTCGTCGATAATACCCGACGTCCATTGAACAAAAATTGGCTAGGAGCGAAATCAGTTTTGGGTGTTTTTGTTGATCATATATGTTGAAATAATCCATTTGGGATATTACTCACAACAATGTCAACAAGAAATCAATAGTAATTGAAATTTTTTTACGCGCATGCTTCAAACGACCCAATTAGGGATTTTCAAATTTTGGATTCAGTTTTCTGTCTATAAGGTAGAATGAGGCTCTTTTTTTTCCAAAATTCGTCCCTATGCTCGGGGGACCAAATGTAATAGCCCAAATAAATAAATAAAAATAGTTAAAAAGAGATTAGATTACTTTTTCTACTTCTGTCTCCTAACCCCTCATCCCTTCCCCCAATTATCTTTCATCTATCCACCCTTGACTATAATATCACACAGTTACTACAAAAAGAAACATAAAAACAAAAAACAAAAATGTGGATTTGAGAAAGAACGAAAATGACCTTCACAAGATACACGAGTGAAGGCAGATTTAGTCGATTTTTTGAAGGTATATATTAAATCTTCTTTTTGTTTTATCTTAATTTCATTTTTAGGAAATTACGGCCAATTATATGATAGGTCTTCCCTAAATTGTTGCATGTTTAGCTTTGAATTAGAAATTAAATGTCAATAATCTTATATGAATTCTAGTAAATTAGGTTAGATCAATAATGTCATATTAGTACTCTTATATCAGTAGCCAAATAAATCGATTAAAACTTGGTCAATAATATCTGTGAACGGAAGAAAAAAAAGGAAAGATTTAAAAATAAAAATCAATTAAAAATTGGGAATATGGGTAATCATAATTAAAAGGCAAAATAGAGTAAATACAGAGACAAAGAAGAGAAAGATTTAGTGCACAAAATTAAAAGATAAGGCGGAAGAAATACCTATCTCAATTCTATTCATTTAATATCTTTGTGGTGTGATTGAGACAATAGATGCCGTTTCTAGTCTATCTATTTCTATTTTTATATATATGGAAAGGTTTAAAAAATTCACATATATAATAACCCAGAAATTGCAATTGTGATGAGTTTATTGGTGTAACATAAAATAACTTCATCAAATTCTTTCCTGTAACAACATTTTCTAGTATCAATAGAAAATGATATCTTTAATGCTCGTATGAAGTCTAACACATGCAAAGTCTCTAATGCTCGTATGAAGTCTAACACACAGACTATTGTAAAGTTTAGAGAATTGAACTTGAGATTGATGTTATGGGTTCATATAGGTTGATTTGGATACAAAAGACAAAATCAACCTTTCATTAAGGATAAATGGGTCACACCTGCTTAATCTAATTAGGTAATTGACCTTACTATTGTCTTGATGTTGACAAGTGCCCCATGGTTCTACACGTGTCATATATATATTGATATGTGTGAATTGTTTATGAATTAATGTGATTATGGTATGATAGGTATATGTTACGAAAGGTGAATTGTATGATAATACTTATGGTACGATGTGTTCAATGATATGTTGAGATAATATGCGATAAGGTATAGAAAACGCTACAATTATGATAGATTGATAAGACGATACGAGAAGGTTAAGTGTAGAAAATGTTACGACTATGATAGTTTGATAAGACGATATGATAAAGTTATGTATGAAACGTTACAACTATAATAGTTTGATAAGACGATATGATAAAGTTACGTATAAAAAATGTTAGTGTTATGATAGTTTGATAAAATGATACGATAAGGGTATGTATAGAAAACATTATAGTTATGATAGATTGATAAGACGATACGGTAAGGTTATATATAGAAAACGCTATAGTTATGATAGATTGATAAAACAATACGAGAAGGTTATGTGTAGAAAACGTTATTGTTATGATAGTTTAATAAGACGATACGATAAGATTATGTATAGAAAACATTATGATAGACTGATAAAATGATACAATAAGTTATGAATAGAAAACGATATAGTCACGTTGATGAAACTATATGGTTAGATTATGAATATAAAATGATAGATTGATATAATGATAGGATCTAGGATACGTTGGGAAAGGATATGACTAAGGTATGTTCATGAAATGATAATGGCTATGAGATGTATAAGGACGATAACACTATGACATAAGTTTATATTATAAATACATTATATGAGTTTCATATATTAAAAATGGGATGTTTTATTAAATTAAAATTTTGCAATTATGTTTTGATTTTTTTGTCCCAAAATAAATTTTAATATCTAAAATGGAAAAGGAGAAGTTCTCTAAATAAAGTGTTCCACGTGGATTTGGGCCTCATTGTTTTTGAGCTTTGGGCCTATAAGGCTGGCCCAAATTCAATTTGTTAGGCCCAATTATTGTTCGATAGGCCCACTAATATAATCTGATGGTCAAATATGCGACTCAATTTTAATTTTGAGTAAGTTATAAATTTCTGTCTATAGACTTTGAGTTAAGTAAATAGGAAGCTAAGAACATGATCTTTACGGGAGAAGGGCAAGTAGATGAACCGTTCTGTTTAAGTACTAATTTCAAGACATGAACAATAGGATCTCATTCTCTCACTTGCTTGAGAGCGACTTAGCTTATGATCGAATCATAAATATTATTCATTAGAGAATGAGTGGTACTTAAAGTATCAAATATATTTATAGGGATAAAATAAACTTTTAACTTAATTGTATTTATGAAAAATTCACGAAGGGTTAACTTGCCTATAGCGATGGTCACAATTTGTTCTACCGTACATATTGGATCTATAGTGAAATTAAAGAGTTTAATTAATTAATTAATTTTGTATAGATTCATTATACCCATTTGCTAGCTCGATCAATTTAGTTGAAAGAAATTTTTGAAATGTTTAAATAAATATTTAATATATTTTATATATTAAATGTAAAAGAAAAAAATTATTTTCAATTTGAAGAATTAAAATTAATGTTATATATTAAATATAAAAGAAGAATTTTTTTTTTAATTTGAAGTATCTAAATTAATATTATATGTTAAATATAAAAAGAAAATATAATTTTAATTTGAAGGGTTGAAATTAGTATTTAATATATTAAATATAAAAATGAAAAAAAATATGTATTGTATTTAAATACTAAATATTAAAATGAATAGTATATATTAGACCCTTAAATAAAAATATATTTAAAATTATAACTAGATTTAAATTAGTTAAATATATATGAAGTATTTTATCATATTTTAAATATGATTTAAATAAAATATACATTCATGTCAATTATGTTTCTCAATGTCATACTCAACCTTATTCATATGTTATGGACCTTTCTCAATGTCATTTCCTTTATATTTATGCTTTATAATCTCCTTAATATTAGTTTTTGCATCACTATTTATTAGGAATCACAGATCTCTACAATGGTATGATATTGTTCACTTTGAGGGTAAGCTCTCATGCCTTTGCTTTGGGATTCCCAAAACGCCTCACATCAATGGAGATGTATTCCTTTACTTTATAAATCTATGATCATTCCCTAAATTAGCGAACGTTAGATTCACTCCCAACAATTCTCAACACTATTATTGTAATAACAGGGAAAGAAGAACTCAAACCTACCGATGTTTCTTATGATTTTGCCAAAGATTTTGAGGGATTTGTGAATATACTAATTAGGGAAGTTTGAGAAGTGCTCCAAAAGTAATAGAAATTGAAATTAGGTTGTTACGTTTATAAGAACTAGATCTATAATGTTGTAGAAGGTACCAGTATGGACAGTAACAAGAGTTATCATGCAAAGGACATAGAGTATTTTAATAAAAGATCTTGAAATTTTAGACTAAATCCAAGGAAGAAGATGATTAACGCGTGGTGTCACGGTCATGCTCGTCCAAGGCGTGTTGCCCATGGGCACATGCCCATGACAAGCTAAACCTTTTATGTCTTTCTATGTTGTAGTGTTTTGCTTTTATATTTTTAGAAAGTATGACGTTTCAAAAAAATCATGTTTAGGCCCGTCAGACATGAAATGCCTCAAAATGTACTATAGGGGGATATGACTAGTTGTCAACTTCTCCCTACCCGATAGTTATATTTAGTAAGCCGTTGTTGTTGCCTTTTGTTTACATTCCCATATAACACCAATTTCAATTTCTCAAATCTTACTTTCAAAACTCTCTTTCAAAATCTCTCTGCACTTGTTTTCTAAAACCTTCTTCTTGAACTGAGGCCAGAGGCTCGTGCATACGTCGTTGGTCGTAGGCGACGCGAGAACAAATAGGCATAACTCACTTGTTGTTGAGAAGTGAGTGTCGCACAATCGCAAGTCCTCTGCCATCAAAGTGCGATTGTGACAAGTGGAATCAGAGCTTTGTTAGCTCCATGACATAGTAAAGACCGAAATCATTTCGGCGACATAGTCGCCACCCAAATCACAAGCCGACCAACTTACTCTAATAGACGAGGAAATGCTATTCCTCAAGGAAGTCCCTACACCATCCGCTTCCTGGAAGCACAAGTGACTGAATTGAATGGAAAAGTCGGAGAAATCGACACAATGGGCAACCGCCTAGATGGGTTGCCAATCAAAGAACTAATGTTTCAACTGGACTCGCTCGAAGAAAGAGTTGCTCCTACGAGCAGCTCAAGGTCTGCTGGTAGCCCTGATAGCTCTATTGTGCACAAGGAGGGACGTGGCGAAAAGTTCGACGAAGTACAAAATGCCATAATGAAGTTGTTTAATGGATTAGCTGACGAATTTAGAATAACAATCGATGCCATCCAAGAAAAGATGGCCAAGATGAACACCCGAATTGGGGTGACCATAAAAGTCGTGGATAACGTCACGGCAGTACAAACTCATACAGGATCCAACAAACTGAAGTTCCCAGACTCTAGACCTTTCAAAGGGAACCAGGACGCCAAAGAGTTGGAGAACTTTATCTTTGATGTCGAACAGTACTTCAAAGCCACACTAGCCTATACTAACGACTAAAAGTTACAGTAGTCACGATGCATCTCATGGACGATGAAAAGCTTTGGTGGCGTTCGAAGGTGCAAGACATTGAAAATGGATTATGCACCATCGACTCGTGGGAAGACCTCAAGAGAGAGTTGAGAGACCAATTCTTCCCCAAAAACGTAGAATACATAGCAAGAGAAAAATTAATAGCACTAAAACAAACTGGAAGCATAAGGGAATATGTTAGATAGTTCTCGACCCTGATGCTGGATATTAGGGGCACGTTAGAGAACGACAAGATATTCCTCTTCATAAATAGGTTACAACCGTGGGTCAAAACAAAAATATACGAGAAAAAGGTTCAAGACTAGGCCACCGCAATCGCCAGCTTCGAAAGACTCCTAAACTTTGGGAGCAAAGCGAGTTTCTAAAGAAAAACAACTCAAACCCCAAACACTGGGGGCAAAGCATATAAACCACCGGGTCATCGAAACGAAGGCCCCAATAGGCCAAACAGAAGTAACGATAGACCAAATGGATGGGTAGATAGACCTCCTCAAAATAACCAAGTGGGGACATCTCGACGACCTTACCCACAAAAGAACTACCCGACGACACCTTTATAATGCCTGTTGTGTAAAGGCCACCACAAACTGTCATACTGTCCTCACCGGGCCTCTCTCAGTGCACTCCAAGTGTCCATTCAAGAGAGCAACGACACAGGAGTCGAGACTACACAAGAAAAGAGGGAAGATCAAGACAACCCTCGAATGAGTGCGCTTAAATTCTTGTCAGCCCTTCAACGGAAGGCCGAACCAAAGGAGATAATAGAGAAAGGGCTTATGTTCATAGACGCAACAATAAACTCACGATCGAGCAAGAGCACCTTGAGAGACTCAGGTGCGACCCACAACTTCATCGCCGACCAAGAAGCCCAAAGATTGGGACTCACTGTAGAAAAGGACCCTGGAAAAATGAAAGCTGTCAACTCTAAGGCCTTGCCTATCGTGGGAGTCTCCAAAAGAGTCCCCTTGAAATTAGGGGCTTGGTTAGAAGACATGGATCTTGTCGTTGTTTGTATGGATGACTTCGACGTGGTACTTGGGATGAACTTCCTCCTAGAACACAAAGTTATCCCAATGTCACTAGCGAAATGCTTGGTGATTACCAACCACAACTCCACGGTAATACCTACAAGCATCAAACAACTAGGTAATCTTAGAATGATCTCTACCATACAATTGAAAAGAGGACTCGCACGAGAGGAACAAACATTTATGGCTATACCCTTGATGAAAGAAGTGACCACTGAGGAAACTATTCCGAGCGAAATCAAGGATGTACTAGAAAGTTATGCCGAAATAATGCCAGAGAGCTTACCACAAACATTACCACCTCGTCGGGCATCAATCACGAAATTGAACTCCTCCTCGGGGTTAAACCCTCAGCGAAGAATGCATATCGGATGGCTCCCCCTAAGCTAGCCGAATTGAGGAACAACTAGATGAGTTGTTGGCGGCAGGATTCATTCGCCCTACAAAGGCACCTTATAGAGCCCCCGTACTGTTTCAGAAAAAGAAGGATGGGGATGTTGCGTTAGTGCATAGATTATAAATCCTTCAACAAGGTGACTGTACGCAAAAAATACCTGTTGCCGATAATATCTAACTAGTTTGACGAGCTTCACGGGGCCAAATACTTCACGAAGCTGGACTTACGATCAGGGTACTACCAAGTACGTATCGCCAAAGGGGACAAGCCCAAGACGATGTGCGTAACAAGATATGGGGTTTTTGAGTTTCTCGTAATGTTTGGCTTGACAAACGCCCCAGCTACGTTTTGCACATTAATGAACCAGGTTTTCCATGAATACCTGGATCAGTTCGTCGTGGTATACCTCGACGACATAGTTGTATACAGCGTAACCCTAGAGCAACACAAGATGCACATGAAGCTAGTGTTCGACAAGTGCGACAGAATTAGTTGTATGTCAAGAAAGAAAAATGTGCCTTCGCACAAACATGCATCAACTTCCTTGGACATGTCATCAGTTGTGGACAGATCGGTATGGATAGCGACAAGATAAAGGTTATCCAAGAGTGGAAAATTTCTACTTCCATATCCGATCTCTTGGGATTGGAAAACTATTATAGGCGGTTCGTCGAAGGGTTTTCACGACGAGCCGCCCCATTAACAGAACTTCTGAAGAAAGACCACCCTTGGTCGTGGTCAAATGAATGTCAAATGACCTTCAAAGATCTGAAGGCAACCATGACGAGAGGACCTGTCCTCAGATTGGTGGATGTTTTTAAACCATTTGAAATAGAGACAGATGCTTCCGACTTTGCCCTAGGCGGTGTCCTTATCCAAGAAGAACACCCCATCGCTTATGAAAGTCGAAAGCTCAATGATGCAGAAAGAAGGTACATTGTCTCTGAAAAAGAAATGCTAGCTGTGGTCCACTGCCTACGAGTCTAGAGACAATACCTCTTGGGATCACAATTCGTGGTGAAGACAGATAACAACACCATTTGCCACTTCTTCGATCAACCGAAGTTGACGGCAAAACAAGCTCAGTGGTAAGAGTCGTTGGCTGAATAAGACTTCAAACTCGTCGACCAAAGCCGTTGTTGAACTAGCCAAAGCTAGGAAGACACAACAGTTTTGGGTCAAGGGAGACCTTCTAATGACAAAGGAAAACAGATTATACGTCCCAAGAACAAGAAAATTAAGGAAGAAACTCATTCAAGAATGGCATGATACTTTATGGGCCGAACACCTTGGGTGGCAACAAACTTATGCCTTAATCAAAAAGGGGTATTTCTAGCCAAATATGCGAGACGACAAAATGCAGTACACCAAGACGTGCCTCATCTGCTAATAGAACAAAGTCGAGAAAGTCAAAGTCTCGAGACTCTTGGAACCTCTACCCGTGCCAACAAGGCCTTGGGAAAGTGTGTCTTTGGGCTTCATAACACACCTCCCAAACGTCGCGGAGTATGACGCCATCTCGGTTATCATAGACTGATTCTCGAAGTATGTGACATTCGTTCCCACCCCGAAATTATGCTCGGCTGAACTAACAGCCTAACTATTTTTCAAACACATTGTGAAGTTATGGGGCATTTCGTCGAACATCATCAACAAAAGAGATGGTAGATTCATTGGCACCTTCTAGATTGAGTTATTCGCCTTCTTGGGAACGACTTTAAACATCTCCTCGAGCTACCATCCCCAAAACAATGGACAGACAAAACGGTTCAACTACTTGCTTGAAGAATACTTACGTCACTTCGTCAACACTCATCAGAAGAACTGGATACCATTGCTAGATGTTGCTCAATTCTGTTTCAATTATCAAATGAGTTCGTCTACCGAAAAAAGCCCATTCGAAATTGTAAGTGGACGACAACCGGCCTTACCCTATATTATTGATCATCCTTATGCAGGAAAGAACCCTCAAGCTCAAAACTTCACCAGAGAATGGAAGTAGACAACAAATATAGCCCGAGTGTATTTGGAGAAAGCTTCCAAGCATATGAAGAAGTGGGCGAACAAGAAAGTGGGCGAAAAAGAAGCGTCGCCCCCTCCAATTTCGAGCAGGAAACCAAGTCCTCATCAAGTTGAGGCCAGAACAGATTAGATTCCACAATCGAAAGGACTGTTGTTTTGACTGAGGAGGAAATCCTTGACGAGGGAAAAGCCAGAGGAAAAAGCCGAAGAAAAAAACGGAAAAACAAAAGAGAGAGACAATTTGCGTTAAAGACCCCATGATTTTATTTTCATTGAGTTGACATCTTTAAATAACCATCACATCCTAAAATTAGCCGTAGTGGCAAACAAATCTTACCCCTAAAGTTGGCCCAAATGGCCAGTTAAATACGTTCTTCCATTATATGTGGAGAGTTAATTCAGATATTAAAAAAAAAAAACACTAAGTTTAAGGAAATGTGAGAATAACCTAAATAAGGAAAAACCATAACTTTTATCTATCTCTTCCTAAAAGCGGTGGTATATCTATCTTATTAATTGAACTTCGATCTTTGAGCGTAGTTCCTCAAATTTTACCCACACCTGGGACTTGGTGAAAATGTCTCCAAGCTATTCCTCTATTCGGATGAAATCAATCTTGATGAGCCCTCGATCTGCACATTCCTTGATGTAGTAGAATCTGATTTCTATGTGCTTGCTCCAGTCGTGCAAAACTGGATTTTTTATCAAGCAGATCGTAGTTTTATTGTCCACGTATAGCATTGGTGGATCGCCTTCTCTTCTGATGAGTTCTTTCATCAGTCGCGCAAGCCAGACCTCCTGTGTTGCTGCCGTTGAAGCGGCGATGTATTCTGTTTCGTAGGAAGAAAAAACAACTACCTTTTGTTTTGTTGATTGGCAGCAGATCGCGCCGCCTGAGAGGAAGTAAATCATCCTGCTGGTGCTTTTACGATCATCAACGTCACCGGCCATGTCACTATCACTGTAGCCGACAAGATCAAGTTTCTCCTTTTCTCTCCCTGTGTAGTATCTCACACCCCAGCCTCTAGTTCTGGCTACATAGCATAGGATGTGCTTGACAGCCACTAGATGCTCCTCCCTAGGTGCTTCCATAAACCTACTCACGTATCCAATGGAATAAGCAAGGTCAGGAAGTGTGTTTACCAAATAGTGCAAGCTCTCGATAGTGTTTTGGCGACTAACGTCGTAGTGTCGACCTTCCTTAGCTGGAGTTGAGCCTCCATTGGCGTCCTTGTAAGGTTACTGTCCGCTAGTCCAGTTGTGTCCAGCAACTTCTTTGCATACGCACCTTGACAGATGGTGATGCTGGCAGTACTCGGTTGCACTTCGATGCCGAGGTAGTAGCTGAGCATGCCGAGATCGCTCATCTTGAAGTTCTTTGACATCCCCCTCTTGAATCTCCCAAGAACTTCCATATCACCTCCAATGATTATGAGGTCGTTGACGCACACTCCCACAAACAGTCGCTGCTTGCTGTGGCCGTGCGTGTACATGCCATGCTCAGAGGCACAGCGCTTGAACTTCAGCGACAGAAGGGTATTATTGAGCTTCACGTTCAAGGCTCGTGGTGCTTGTCGAAGCCCGTAGAGTGCCTTGTGTAGGCGCAGTACTTTGCTGGGGTTGTCGTTGTCTAGGAAGCTAGGAGGTTGTCGCTTGTAGACTGTCTCCTTCAGCTCTCCATTGAGGGAAGAAGACTTCACGTCCATGTAGTAGACCTCCCAGGAATGATGTGCTGCGATCGCCAGCAATAGGCGGACAAATTCCAACCTTGCCACCGACGCAAATACCTCTTTGAAGTCCACTCCTTGCTTCTTGGCATAGCCCTTCACCACGAGACAGGTCATGTGCTTCACAACTTTTCCCTCTTTGTTACGCTTCAGTTTGAAGACCTATTTGAGCCCTATGGCTCGGTGTCCCAGCGGCTTGTCCTCCAAACTCCATGTCTTGTTCTCAGTGATGGACGACATCTCTTCCTGCATTGCCTTCAGCCAGCACAGGTTCTTTTCTACTTCGGCGAAGGTGTTCGCTTCATCCGCGCTGATCGCATGCAGTTCGGCCACCTCTTCTTCGAGCTCGCGCACTGCAAGTCCACGTGGTTCACCTCCTCCCAGTAGGTCTTTCATCCTTCTGTACCTGGCCACCAAACCTCATCGTGATCGGCATCCAGTGTCGAATCTGCAGTACGTGGTGTTGCGAACTCCACTGGTTCAGGGGGTGCAGTAGAAGTTGTGGTTGGGGTTGGGGTTGGCGTAGTCGTGCCCGATGCAGCTGCTAGCGGTAATGACGGTTCCTAATGCTACACTAACCATTCTCCCAACTTGATGACGAGGTACACCACCGTGAATTGATTTAGATTTCGGTCTGTCTTGGTCACGTCGTTCCACTGTCAGAAGGTGCTCTCGTCGAAGACAACTTCGCGTAACGCGTGAGCTCCCCCCCCCCCACAGGATCATAGAGCCTGTACGCCTTGCTCCCGGGTTCGTAGCCTATGAACACGACCTTTAGTCCCCTGGGATTGAGCTTGGCAAGGTGGGGACTTGCGAACTTCATGTATGCGACGCATCCAAACACTTGGCATGATGTACCGCTGGCTTCTTGTTGTACTAGGCCTCATGTGGCGTCTTCTCGTCGAGGCTTCACGTTGGCGACCGATTGAGGAGGTAGACGGTCGTCATTACTGCCTCTCCCCATAACCTTACAGGCATCTTGGTCATCATCAGCAATGACCTTGCTGTCTCAACAATAGTCTGATTTTGGCGTTCCACCACCCCGATCTACTGAAGGAGTAGGGCGTCGTTAGGTTCCGCTGCATACCAAGCTCATTGCAATATTTACCGAAGCTCGCTCAGGTGAATTCTCTGCCTCGGTCTGTGCGCAGCACTCACATGTTCTTCTCGCATTCGGCCTCCGCTCGTGCTTGAATGTGCTTAATCACCTCTACTGCCTCACTTTTCGCTTGCAACAAGATCAACCACATGAAGCGGCTTTTGTCATCGACCAGAAGGAGGAAGAGGGTCTTGCCACCCGGGGTCGTCGGCTTGATGATCGCGCAGATATCGCCATGTACGAGCTCTAATATGTAAGGACCGGGCTAACACAATGACTCAAAAAGGCGGGTAAGTTTTTCGCAAAATAAAAACAAAGGAATTTAAAATATTATATTTACATTATATCAAAATAGAGTTTATATGTAAGTATTCAAAACACAGCATACTAGTTAAAACACAAATAAGGAACGAACACAAAACACTTTAAGACAAAAGGGTTGAGGACGACGGGTGAGGTTAGTCTATGGCACCTGCTCCAGAGAAAGCTCCCGACCTCGACAAGCTCCTTATCACCTGGAAAAAAAATGGAGAATAAGGAATGAGTACAAAACTCAGTAAGTAGCCTACTTGTAGGCTCTTAATCGTGTCCTTGATATGCTAGGGTACCACATTCTTTGTTCTTGTCTTGTTCCTGTTCTTGTTCTTGTTGTAAGTACTTAAGCCCTCTAATTCTTGTTCTTGACTTGGGGTTCTTATCTTGATATTTCTTGAGGACCTTGATCCTTGAATTTTAAAACCTTGGTTTTCCTTTAAGGGCCTTAGTACTATGATATTTTTTGGTTCTTGGATATTGGTTCTTGGTACTTTGTTCCTAGTTCTTGTCCTTAGAACTAGGATCTTGATCCATGTTCTAGTCCTTGATCTTTCTCTTGTTCTTGGTACTTTCTAGGTTCATGTTCTGTTCTTGGTTCCTTCTCCTAGACACTCCCCCTAGGATTTACGACACTAGACATGCACCTGACAATCCTGTGTCCAAGGTTTCATGCGTTCCAAGCGTCACGACCTTAACCTACGTCCAAGGCTTCATGCGTTCCAAGCGACGTAGTCTTACTACATATTAGGGCTTGTCCTGATGGTGTTACTATAACACATGCGGAAGCAATTTGGAGCTTAGGCACTCTAAGTACATCAATTATAGTAAATTAGCTATCATGTTTAAAAGCATTAAAACTATCAAACCTTTTGTAATTCAAATTTCTTTTTCCTCACAAACCACCACTAATATCTTCCCTACTATTCTCTGGCCTTAGAACAGGATTGTGGAATCTGGTGAGTGACTAAACTTGATAGGAAATTTGTACATGTAAAGAGACAGTTTTGAGATTTTCTTAAAGTTTTTCAAGAAGAATTTTCATGTATCTTGATCACTTTATTTATAGAGTCATATTTCCATGTTTATGCAAATTTGAGATTACCAAATTTTGACATTCAAAATTCTACTCAAATTTGTGGGATATTGTGGCAACCATGCAAGTTTGAGTTAACCAAATTTTGACACTCAAAATTTCACTCAAATTTGTGGAGTTTATTTGGCAAACATGCATGTTTGGTTAAACCAAATTCTGACACTCAAATTTGTGGGGTTTATGTGGCAAACATGTAAGTTTAGTTAAACCATATATTAACACTCAATATTCCACTAACTCAAACATGGATTTTCTCCTAAGGTGAAGTCAACATTTTGACTTTTTTTATTTTAATTCAATAATTAATTTAAATAATTGATTTCAAATCAAAATAATATTAAATGATTAATTAAATAATTTAATTAATATTTAACATTGAATAAAATGTCAATCTCAATCAATTCCGACACATATTGATTATGAATCACTATTCATAATTAAATTATTGAAATCTTATTTAAATATCTTCAATTCTCTCTTTTTGTTCAATTCATAATTAAAACAAAATGCGGTTAAATATATCGTATATATTTTTCGTGTATTCCCTAATTTGAATTCGAACACTTCGAACTCACTCATCACACTGTTCTAAGGTTTAGTCCGACATGAGTTAGCAGAGGGACCTAATGGACCTACAGATCATGGGCTCCAACGATCCGAGATTAACCGTCTAAACTCATTAACCTTGTTAACCAACATTCGTTAACTACTAGGACACTCCACTATAGCCTAGTAGTTGCACTCCCCTCACTATATATATATTTCTATCTATTTGATATAACCATGATTAGTAAATCGATCCTTCACAGGTTGTACGTAACTAGAGTTGGGTCAATTTACCATTTTACCCCTAAAGTTACTTCTTGTTCCTTAAGTCCCACTGATCCTCTAATGAACAATTGGTCTGTGGTCCAACTATCGAACCGAATCCCTCTCAGGACAATGAGAGGGTGGGGCCCCTTGTTCACGATTTGGAGTTAGTACATAAGGGAACAACCTCTCTATTATCCCTAAAAGTGGGTATGAGTGAATTCCATCTTACACCCTATGTCCCCAGCTATTCACCCAGTCTTACCCCTGAAATGGGAGGCTTATTGAGTCGGCGAACTCGGGCCACTCTCACCCATGCAAATCTAAAGATAATTCTGAATAAACAGGAGTTCATAGTTAGCTCAAGATTAAGATCGAGTTACCTAGGTCATCGAATGAAAAAATCAGTCTCAACAGTAAACGACATTATAAAGTGAGAGTGGTTTTCTTCATGGTCCGATCTTATGCAATACTCATTGCATAGGACGCCCCCACTCACATGTCTCCACATGTACATTTAGTGATCACATGTTTATATCATATACAAAAGTGGGTTACATCCATAGTGTCCCCAGAATAAGGTACTTAGCCTTATCCTTAAACTATAGATCATTTTGACTAAATACTTGAACTTGATCCACTCTTATGTCTCTACATATAGTTCAAGTAATCATACTATAGCCAGAGTGTTATTAGTTTATTGGATTTAGATTAATGATCGTAACATTCACTTTATTCAATAACAATCTTTACTGAATAAACATCGATAATAACTTTATTGAAAACAAAATATATTTTTGTTTACAAACTATGAGTTTTAGGACATAAAACCCAACATGCCCTTCGATACGGTCTACTTAAACTATGCCCAAGGCTTCATGCGTTCCAAGTAGCATAATTTAAAAACCTACCTCCAAGGCTTCTTACGTTCCAAGCGATGTAGTCTTAATACTACATCAAGGGCTTGCCCTATAATACAGTCTGCTTACCTATGCTCAAGGTTTCATGCGTTCCAAGCAGCGTAGTCTAAGTCATGAGCATGCTATACCATGGGAGGTCTTAGGAGGTTCTTGATTCGTGGCTAAGGTAACTTACTCTCTTTTTGTTCCTCCGTGACCTTAGACTACTCCCCTTGATAGATCTTAAAGGTCACTTGCTCGGTGCATACTTGAACATGGCATCCTACAAGTCTGCAGGGCATCTCTTCTAGGTGAGGGAAACTTGAGGCATGACATCCTGCAAAGGAAACATGGTGTAGGGCATCCCACCTAGAAGAGGAATTCTTGGGCTTTGGTTGGTGGGGGTCATGGGTCACTTTAGACATTACTAGAGTATTACCTAGCATTCTTGAGTTTCTGACTTTGGGGACCTTAGTCCTTCATTCTTAAGTGGTACCTAGCATTCTTCTTACTTGGGTAGTTGTAAAGCTTGTGTGTTGTTCGTGGTTCTTCATCTTGTAAGTTTCTAAGGTTCTTAATTCCTCGAGGCATAAGTTGTAACTTTCATTTGTAACCATATGAACCCATCTTAGTGTAAGTTGTTCTAGAAGGTCATAGATTCCTAAGAAGTTCTTTAGAGGGTTCTAGAAGAGTCTAGAGTCTTGAGGTGTTTTCTTTAGGTGTTTCTTGGGTCCTAACTTGGCTTAGGTTCCAAATGTCCTTCATAATAGACCATATAAGAAGTAGCAAATCATTTGAAGCACATATAGACATTAACTTAAGTAGTGTAATAGCCACAAAAAAAAAAAAAATAATAATAATAATAATAATAAATAAATAAATAAACAAATAAAAATAATTATAAAAATATATATACGCCAAAATAATAAAAATAATAATAATTCATAATTAAATAAATAAAAAGGATTACTTAAAAATAAAAATAAAAATAAAATTTACCCACCTCTCTCCACTACCCTCTCGTCCCAACTGCATCCTCTTTCCACAACCCCACCTTATCACAGTTCATCCAAAAATAACCACAAAAAAATGTCAGGAAAAAGTAAAAATTGTTTCAACAAGGATATGATGCAGATCTACCTAGAGAGATTTTGGTCTGTTATTACTGTAAAATCCTATCTCAGATTTCCTTTTTCGTTTATAACTATGATTATAAGAAATCAATTTAGGATCAAATCTTCTTTCATATTTTACATGTAATAATCAGATCCCATATTCAATTAAATTAGCATTGGAAGTTATAGGAAATAAGGTTAGAATCAATAAAATTTTAGTTGGATTAGGTAAGATAGTAGCCAAATAATCGATTAAAACTGGCCAACAATATCTGTTTAGATAATGAAAATAAATATAGAATTAGAGGAATAGGAATTGAAAATGTTTGAAAATCTATTTACAAAAGGAAAATAATTACAAAGAGGGAGGACAGAAGATTTGTTGAACAGAATTTAAAAATAAAACAGTAAATATCAGAGTGCATGAAACTCCATTAAATTTGGAAATATCGGAATTTAACCATGTAAATTAGAGAAATAATTTTATAGAGTTCAAACTTGAAACTGATGTCATGGGCTCACATAGGTTGACTTGGATTTCAAAGGACGAAATCGAACTTTCATTAAGGATATATACGTGACAACGACTTAAGCTAACCATGTAAGTGGCTCACCCGTCGTAGGTTACGCGTTAATTGTTGTATGTTGGCACGTGCCCGTGGATTTGCACGTGTCATTGAATTGTATGCCAGTTTAATGTGCTTAAGTACAAACTCATGTGAACGTGAATGTATGCTATGTATGCTGCTTTGTTTGATGTGATGTGATATGCATGTAACAATATGTGGTTTCTGAATGATTATGGCATGACTGTACGGAATATTTGAATGTAAACAACATGAATTGTATGACATGAAATACGGTAAACTGCATGGAAACATAACTCCGATAAGAATATGTGTGATACGTAAAGAAATGAAAATGAGAATGACATGTAAGCATGAAACGTGACAAGGGGTTATGTTCATTAATGTTAAATGTAGGACTAGTGGGGACCTCATGCATATTGTGTGTTCATGCATCTGAGGGGATAACCCTATCACTTCACGAGGGTATGGACGCGTACATCCAATGGCAGGGCAACGATTGTTATGCTTTGCATAGCACTGCCGTGACGGTTCTAGTTTTAACGGGTCCCTGCATAAGGGGCTCCCAAAGTATGCCCACCGGATAAGGAAAGTGGCCCAGCAGTGTGCGAACTAGCTGGTGAGCCCATACTCGCACGTATGGGCTGTGTGTAGAGTATATGGTACACGTCCACGATTACCCGTTAGGACAGCACCGTAGGGAAAACGAAACGATAGGTCCCATCATTTCATTGTGTGTGATTGTTGCATAACCCCGATAGGGGGTCACTTACTGAGTATTCTAAAAATAAGCAAGATTCGTGCTACTTTACTTTTTCAGATAAGGGCAAGGTACCCATGTGACATCGACGGCGGTATCGTACACTCCGGGACCGTGGCACATGAATAGGGTAGTTGTTTTTTTCTTTCCATTTCATAGTCTAGGTTGAATTCACTTTGCAACATTAGTATAGATTAGTATAGGTTGAATTGTATTTTCATAATAAACCATAGGGTAGTATAAGACATTCATTTCGGTTTTGTTCCTTTTCCTTTATTTCAATAATATTCTTCTCCTTTCTTTCCCTTGTAATCATTTTCTCTTTCATGAGGTAATAAAAGGCGAGTGTAAGTCGCATTTATGAACATGGCCCATTTAATGTATATTCCACATTTCAAGGTATAGTAATGGCCTTAGATTAAATAGGTAAAATTTAGGGTCGCTACAGTTGGTATCAGAGCTCTAGGTTATAGATCTTGTAGACTAGCCTATAGAGTAGGCTTGGCATGTTCCACGGTTCAATTACCGGTGCCCTATCGTTGCCAGGTATACCTTATATAGTATGAGGGATGCATGATCTTTGTGATATATTTAATGCGGTTGGCTTTAAATGATGCATGACATGATACTGTATGAAAATGTGTTGAGATGTGATCTGGTGTAATGCATGTCTTTACGTTATGATATTTATGTTTTCTTCTATATGAATTATAAGGTAGGATGTAGGGAATGTTATAAGTAAATCATAAGCTTAGTTAGAATTCTTAATGCACGTATTGTCAGTCTGTACCCTAGCAGAGGTAGACCTAGTTACGAAAAATAGAGTAAAGGACGGACAAGTGTTAATAGCTAGACAAACCATCCACGTAGACTTAAAAGTAATGGATATGACGAATTTTGACAACATACTAGGAATGGACTAGCTAGCCAAAAACTTTGCTAGCATAGACTGCCATAAGAAAGGGGTGATATTCACACCTCCAAACGGACTCACCTTTAAGTTTAAAGGAACCTTCACAGGTACCACCCCAAAAATAATATCGATGATGAAAGCGAAACGCCTCGTACAACAAGGGGGGTAGGCGTTTCTAGCCTGTGCAGTAAACACAAAAGGAAAGGAAAAACTCATAGATAATGTGTCCATAGTAAACGAATTTATGGATGTCTTCCTAGAGGACCTCCCGGGATCCCTCCATCGCGAGAGGTAGACTTTGGAATAGAACTGGAACTGGAACGGGACCCATCTCTAAGGCCCCGTACCGCATGGCACCAGCAGAACTAAAAGAACTTAAACCACAACTGCAAGACCTATTAGATAAAGGCTTCATTCGACCTAGCGTGTCCCTTTGGGGTGCGCCAATGTTGTTTCTTCGATTAGGATATCATCAAATTAAGATTAAAAATGAAGACATACCGAAAACAGTCTTTCAAACCAGATATGGCCACTACGAGTTTGTGGTGATGTCTTTTAGTCTCATCAATGCCTCAGCAATATTTATGGAATTAATGAACCGAATATATAAGGAGTGTTTAGACTCGTTTGTGATCGTGTTCATAGACGACATCTTGATATACTCAAAAACGGACCTAGAACACCAAGAGCACCTTCGTAAAGCCTTAACTATCCTAAGGGAGAACAAATTGTATGCCAAATTCTCCAAGTGCGAATTTTGGCTACGACAGGTTTCATTTCTAGGGCACGTAGTGTCTAAAGACGGAATTTTCATGGACCCCAATAAGATAGAAGCTGTCGTGAAGTGGAAACGCCCAACAACGGTCACCGAGATACGAAGTTTCTTGGGATTGGCGAGTTACTATCGAAGGATCGTCCAAGACTTCGCTAGAATAGTCACGCCTCTCACCCAATTGACAAAAAAAAAAAAAGTATACCTTTCGTTTGGGATGATACTTGTGAGGCCAGCTTTCAAGAGCTAAAACAAAGACTAGTATTCGCCCCAGTGCTCACAGTTCCAAAGAGTTCTGTGGGATACGTGATTTACAGTGATGCATCCAAAAAGGGGTTAGGTTGTGTACTGATGCAACATGGCAAGGTTGTTGCATATGCGTCACGCCAACTAAAGGATTACGAGAAAAACTATCCTACACATAATTTGGAGCTGGCAGCGGTGGTGTTTGCGTTAAAAATTTGGCGACACTCCCTATATGGCGAAAAGACCCAAATCTATACAGACCATACAAGCCTAAAATACTTGTTCACACAAAAAGAATTGAACATGAGGCAACGTAGATGGTTAGAGCTGGTAAAAGATTACGACATAGATATCCAGTACCACCCTGGAAAAGCAAACGTAGTCGCTGATGCACTGAGTTGAAAAGCAGTACACTCGTCTGCCCTCATCACAAGGGAGTCACGTGTGCGAACTGGTTTCGAACGAGCTGACATAGCGGTAGTAACCGAAGAAGTGACAGCCCAAATAGCCCGACTAACAATGCGTCCCACGCTTAGACAAAGGATCATAGACTCACAACGTGGGGATCCAAGCCTAAGCAAAATCCTAGACCAATTGAAAGTAGGCCCAGTGGACGGATTCTCTAAGTCAACAGATGACGGATTATTATGTCAAGGACGTTTATGTGTCCCACCCATGAGCGAAATAAAGAATGAAATCCTAACTGAGGCACACAACTCACCCTTCTCGATACATCCAGGTCGAACAAAGATGTATCAAGACTTGAAACAACACTTCTGGTGGCGAAGTATGAAAAAGGATATCGCGGAGTACGTGAGAAAGTGTCTGGTGTGCCAACAAGTAAAAGCCCCTAGGCAGAAAACCATCGGGCTACTACAACCTCTAAGTATACAGGAATGGAAATGGGAAAACATTGTCGTGGATTTCATAATACGCCTACCCAAAACATTAAAGGGCTATACGGTAGTCTGGGTGGTTGTAGATCGTCTGACAAAGTCAGCTTACTTCCTACTGGGTAAGGCAACATCTACAGTAGACAATTGGGCCCAACTGTATGTTAAAGAAATTGTGAGGTTGCATGGAGTACCGGTGTCAATTGTGTCGGATCGGGACCCGCGTTTTACGTCGGCCTTTTGGCGCGGACTCCAAAAAGCGATGGGTACCCGCCTCGACTTTAGCACCGCCTTCCACTCACAAACGGTTGGCCAAATGAAACGATTAAACTAAATCCTGGAAGACATGCTTCGGGCATGCGTTATGGATTTCACAGGGAGTTGGGACACTAAACTGCACTTAATGGAATTCTCTTACAACAACAGCTTCCAAGCAACCATCGGGATGGCACCCTTTGAAGTGTTGTATGGAAAATGATGTATATCCCCATTGTGCTGGGACGAAGTAGGAGAACGAGAACTTGTAGAACTCGAGTTGGTCTGCATCACCAATGAGGCGGTACAAAAAATTAAAGTAAGAATGCGTACCGCACAGAGTAGGCAAAAGAGCTACGCCGATGTTAGGCATAGGAATTTAGAGTTCGAAGAGGGGGACCCAGTGTTCCTAAAAGTAACTCCTATGAAAGGCATTCTAAGATTCGGACGAAAGGGGAAGCTAAGCCCCCAATTTATTGGACCGTTCGAAATTTTAGAAAGAGTAGGTTCGATAGCTTTACCACCTTCACTTTCAAGCGTACACGATGTATTTTCATGTGTCCATGTTAAGAAAATATATTGCAGACCCTACGCACGTAATAGACTACAAACCTCTCGATATCGAGGAAAATCTAAGTTATCAGGAGAAACCGATTAAAATCCTAGCCCGAGAAGTGAAAGCCTTACGTAATAGAAATATAGGTTTCGTTAAGGCATTGTGGCATAACCACCAAATCGAGGAAGCTATGTGGGAACGAGAGGAGGAAATAAAGGAAAAATATCCCGAGTTGATCCACGAGTTCGAGACTTTCGAGGACGAAAGTTCTTTGTAGGGGTAGGTAATGTAATAGCCCAAAATAATAATAATAATAAAAAAAATAATTATAAAAAAATATATACGTCAAAATAATAAAAATAAAAATAATTCATAATTAAATAACTAAAAAAATTACTTAAAAATAAAAATAAAAATAAAATTTACCCATCTCTCTCCACTGACCTAGTCATCCTCTTTCCTCAACCCCACCATATCATAGTTCATTAGAAAATAAACAGAAAAAAATGTCCGATTTCGAAAAAAGTAAAATGGTATTTCAAGGATATGATGCAGATCTACGAGAGATTTTGGTCTGTTATTACGGTAAAATCCTATCAGATTTCCTTTTTTGTTTATAGTTACGGTTATAAGAAATCAATTTAGTATCAAGTATTCTTTCATATTTTAATAGATCATGTAATAATCAGATCCCATATTCAATTAATTAGATTTGTTGTTAGCATTGAGAGTTGAAACAAGGTTTGGATCAATAAAATTTTAGTTGGCAGATCCATCAATTGATAAGATAGTAGACAAACAATCGATCAAAATTGGCCAACAATCTGTTTACATAATGAAAATAAATATAGAATTAGAGGAATATTTATTTACCGAATTCAAAAGGTTTGAAAATCTATTTACAAAAGGAAAATAATTACAAAGAGGAGGGAAAATTTGTTGAACAGGATTTAAAAATAAAACAGTAAATATAATAGGGCATGAAACTCCATTCAATTTTGCCTAACAGAAAATATCAGAATTTTCACCATGTAAATTAGAGAAATAATTTTATAGGGTTCAAACTTGAAACGATGTCATGGGCTCACATAGGTTAACTTAGATTTCAAAAGACGGAATCGAACTTTCATTAAGGATATATACGTGGCAACGACTTAAGCTAACCAGGTAAGTGGCTCCCCCGTCGTAGGTTACGCGTTAATTGTTGTATGTTGGCCCGTGCCCGTGGATTTGCACGTGTCATTGAATTGTATGCCAGTTTAATGTGCTTAAGTACGAACTCATGTGAACGTGAATGTATGCTATGTATGCTGCTTTGTTTGATGTGATATGATATGCATGTGACGATATGTGGTTTCTAAATAATTATGGCATGATTGTACAGAATATTTGAATGTAAACAGCATGAATTGTATGACATGAAATACGGTAAACTGCATAGAAACATAACCCCGATAGGAATATGTGTGATACGTAAAGAAATGAAAATGAGAATGACATGTAAGCATGAAACGTGACAAGGGGTTATGTTCATTAATGTTAAATGTAGGACTAGTGGAGACCTAATGCATATTGTGTGTTCATGCATCCGAGGGGATAACCCTATCCCATCACAAGGGTACGGATGCGTACATCCAATGGCAGAGCAACGATCGTTATGCTTTGCATAGTGCTGCCGTGACGGTTACTAGTTTTAACGGGTCCCGGCATAAGGGGCTCCCAAAGTATGCCCACCGGATAAGGAAAGTGGCCCAGTGGTGTGCAAACTAGCTGGTGAGCCCATACTCGCACGTATGGGCTGTGTGTAGAGTATATGATACATGCCCACGATTACCCGTTAAGATAACACCGTAGGGAAAACGAAACGATAGGTCCCATCATTTCTTTGCGTGTGATTGTTGCATAACCCCAATAGGGGGTCACTTACTGAGTATTCTAGAAATACTCAAGCCTCGTGCTACTTTACTTTTTCAGATAAGGGCAAGGCACCCATGTGACATCGACGGCGGCATCGTACACCCCGTGACCGTGGCACATGCATAGGGTAGTTATTTTTTTTTTCCATTTCATAGTCTAGGTTGAATTCGGTTTGCAATATTAGTATAGGTTAGTATAGGTTGAATTGTATTTGCATAATAAACCATAAGGTAGTATAAGACATTCATTTCGGTTTTGTTTCTTTTCCTTTATTTCAATAATGTTATTTTCCTTTCTTTCCCTTGTAATCATTTTCTCTTTCACGAGGTAATAAAAGCGCGAGTGTAAGTCGCATTTATGAACAGGGCTCATTTAATGTATATTCCGCATTTCAAGGTATAGTAATGACCTTAGATTAAATAGATAAAATTTAGGGTTGTTACAAGTAGTCCTAGGGGCACTTTAGTCATTTTACACTTAATTCTTGGTTTTGCTACTTAACGTATTCCAATGACTTTCAAACTTCACCATATCATCAAACATCATAAAATAAGATCTACTACAGAGTTTCATAGCATTTGGAGGTCATCTAGGTCATGAACCGTAGGTAGTCTTTATTAGGGGCATTATAGTTATTTTGCACCATTTTTTGGTTTACCTACTTATCCTTATCCAATGACAACCAAAATTCATATATAACCTCAACATGCTATAATATGCTCAACATTAAAATTTTATAGGCAGCAGAGTTCATCTAGTGGGTTATTCTAACGTTATCTAAATCTCGAGTAACTTGTTCAGTTCAAGGTCTTAACTCACGGTTCCTAGGGTTTTTCTTTCATATATCCTAATTTCATACTTGGTTTAGGGTTCATATGAAAATCCAAGCGATTCCTACAAGTATTTCTTAACAAAAAGTCCAAGGTGGCTACTTACCTCGTTGTCGATGTTCGGGACCTCCGTTCTTGAGCTTTCGATATCCTAATTACCACAAATTTCCTTCCACAAACTCCTTAATGTATCTACTTTCTAGAACCATAAAGTTTTTCATGAAAACCGATCTAGAAGGGGGTTAAAATTGAGAAAAAATTGAGAAAAAACTAAGGGAAGGTCGAGTTTTGGGTTGACATGGCCGGTTCAACTGAACCGGCCACGTCATCGTCTTCTTCCTCCAGACGGGAAGAGGACGTGTGCGACTGTTCGCACTGCCATCTAAAACTCACCCTCCCCAACTCCGATCATGCCGTTTCTCCCCTCGATTTCTTCATGAACCTTAAAGAGGGTGTTACAAGGAAGAGCTAGGGATTGATTTGATACCTTCGCGTGGATTGTAGCCTAAGATATTCGCTTCCAAAGTTCATCCAAGATATGATTTCTCGCCAGAGTAAAAACAGAGGATTTCTTATTGGGTAACCGATTCTAGGGGTTTTCGAGGCTCAATTTCTTCACGAAACATCTTCCTTATTCTTCCCTCAAAATAAAGAAATTGGTTTGGAGGAACGACTTTGAGTGTGGGATCTTAATTTTGAGAAACCACTCTCAGTCTGCAAGTTACCCGACACCTCCGATTTTCGATCTCTTGGGCATCTTGTTCTACAACGTTTTAGCTCTCGATTCCTTCAGCAAAGTTACTCGACTTCTTCCTATGAAGCTAAAGGAATCCTTAATTTGAAGGAAAAGAGGTCGTAGATAGTAATTCGACATTTACCCATATTTGAACCTGAAATCGATTTTCTTCAATTGGGCACGTTCCTGAGGTTATTTCACTTCGTGGTCTTCTATGGAAACATTCGTTGGAGGTGCAGAAACTTATTGGGATTTCCTTGATCGGCGAATTCTTGTGTATCCTTGGATTGAAATTTTGAGTTGTCCTTGAACCTCTTCAATGGTGGATTGGATTGGGGGAATGGTTTCTGGGCACTTTCAGGACACTATTCTTTCATAAAACTTGTGGGTAATCTTGATTAGAAGCTATGAGAACAAGTTTGAAAGAAAAGGGTGGAGAATTTCTCTCGAATTTAGAAGAAACCCGAGAGTAGGAGACGCAAAATCTAAACGCTTATTGCCAACGACTAGGAGCTCGACCTTGCTCGATTCTTGATCCAAACTATTGCCCCAACTTCAAAATTTATAGGGAAAACTTAAACCAACATTGAGAGCTCCAGAATCGTCATGAATTGTCGGTTGGATTTTCTGAAAAATCTGTCAGAAATGTCTTCTCCGATCAAAGCCTCACCGACTTTGATTTTGAATCCTAGCCGTTGGATGTGATGATCCGTGAGTGTTCTAGAATATATACAAGTTTGGAGGAGATCCAACGGCTGAGAGTCGAGATTCGAAGGATTTTGTGCAGAAGGCACTGTGAAGGTTCTGATTTTTTAGCAGAATGGCAAATTTGCAATTATCCTTAACTTCAAGGGTATTTTGGTAATTTGCCACTTTTCGAATATTTTATTATTATTTTCTCGAAAAATTCATAATTTTCCTAAAAATTCTTCATCCATTTTTGGTCATTTTTCCCTTCTTGAGCATCTTGAAATTCCTTTTAGATAAGGAATTAAAAATATAGAAAAATCTTTGATAATTGGAAAAATGACATTTTCGTCCTTTTCGCTTACGCTTTCATTCTCAATCCTTCTCCAAAGGTCTTAAGTACTTAAGATTACTTCTTAGGGTATAAAAATGACTTACTAAGAACCCTTTCCTTGCTTAATCCTCCTAATTTCCTTCCTTGAATCCTTTGGGTCTTGCATAGGTGTCTTTCCTTCATTTTTTGGGTGTTACACAATGGCTCACTGGCGCGGTAGGATGCCTGAGATAGAAAGGGAGTGCGCCACTGCTTGTTGATGAGACACCCGTCCCACAACGTGTTCACGCCTTCGATTGCCGGCAAACCGCGCACCATCTTCTCCTTGTGTAATTTTTGTAGAGTAGGAAAGTTCAGGTTCCTGTACCTTGCGTGCCACCTCTAAGATACTTCTTCAATCTTGGCCGAGAGACTGACCGATTGCTCTATCTCCAACTCCAGGATGTAAAGAAGATTTGTCGTGTGCCAACTTGCATGAGCAGCCGTCGTCGATCATCACGAGTAGCCCGCGCTCGATGGAAATGAAACAGCTAGCCTCATCGAGTTGACCCAGGCTCACAAGGTTAGCCTTGAGCCTCGAAATGAAGTAGACGTCGGTCAGCTTGCAGTGCTCGCCTCCCTTGTCGACGAACAATAGGATGGTGCTGCGCCCTTCGATCTCAACGATAGAGCCGTCGCTGAATTTTACCATCTCGCGAATTCCCGAGTCGAGCTCGAGAACGCGGATCTAGCCCCGATCATATGGTTTATTGCCCCTGTATCGAGGACCCATCGCCGATGCTCATGCTTCTCGCCCCTCTCGCCGATTTGAGCGAACACTCGCTCCTCCTTTAGTTGAATTGGCTCCCCAGCCGGTGCCTTTGTTACGCCCAACTGTTGCTCTTCCTCGGGTTTGACGCTCACTAGAGGAGTAGTTATGCTGTCGTCGATTACCTTGGTAGACTTGAAATCGAATTGGGGACGTCAGATAAGACCGATGCGCTAACCATGAAAAGAGTCGACTCTTCCTCCTTGGATCGAGCCACATGGGCCTTCTCGATCTTCTCCTTGTTCCTGAGCTTGCTCCAGCAATTCTTGCTCAGGTGGCCTTTCTTCCCGTAGTTCGAGCACTGGATCGGCCTACCATCAGTGGACTCCTTCTTTTGATCCCCTTCTTTCCCGCCCGTGTGCGCACAAGATTTCCATGACTTAGCTATTCAACTTGGCTTTGTTAGGTCAACGTTCTAACCAATTGAGCTATTCAACTTTGCTTTTGATTGTCTTGGCTTCTTCACAATGATATGTCACGAACCTTGCTCAGATACCACTTGTTTTGACTGAGGAGGAAATCATTGACGAGGGAAAAACCGGAGGAAAAAGCAGAAGGAAAACTCTTGGAAGAAGAAAATAACACAAAAATAAAAGAGAGAGAGACAATATGCGCTGAATACCTGATGATTTTATATTCATTGGGTTGACATGTTTAAATAACCATCCTATCCTAAAATTAGCCAGAGTAGCAAATAAATCTTGCACAAAAAGTTGGCCCAAATGGCCAGCTGAAAATAAGTTTTTCCATTATACGTATACGTGGAGCATTAATTGAGATATCCAAAAACCAAAAAACAACTAACTAAGTGAAACATGTGAATAACCTAAATAAGGAAAAACCATAGCTTTTATCTAACAAGGACCAGAGACTAGTTCGAAAATATGAAGGCCTGATTGAAGTCCTCAAAAAGATCGGGGCTACTTCTTACAAAGCTACGCTACCCACATGGATGAAAATCCACCTAGTAATTCATGTGAGCAACTTGAAGCCCTATCACCCCGATCCAGACGACAATTAGCGAAATGAAATCACAAGACCGAGCATCGATCTGAAACAAAGAGACACCAAAGAAATAGAGGAGATCCTAGCAGACAGGGTTAGGAGATAGGAAGACCTGTACAGAGGATTCGCAAATTCCTTGTCAAATGGAAGAATCTCCCTACGGAAGAAACCAGCTGGAAATGCACCGAAGTTCTGGACTCCACCGCCACCCACATCGCCAGGTTTGAAAATGGTCGGTTGACAGAGACGTCAACCAATTAGGTGGGGGAGGATGTCACGGTCATGCTCGTTCAAGGCGAGTTGCCCATGGCCGCATGCCCATGACAAGCCAAACACTTTATGTCTTCCCATGTTATAGTGTTTTACTTTTATATTTCTAGAAAGTATGACGTTTCGGAAAAATCATGTCTAGGCCTGACAGACATGAAATGCCTCAAAATGTACTATAGGGGGATATGACTAGTTGTCAACTTTGTTGGTGTTAATATAACACATGCGGAAGCAATTTGGATCTTAGGCACTTTTAGAACATCAATTATTGTAAATTACTAGCATGTTCATAAGTATTAAAACTTAATGAGTTTAAATACTAACCTTTTGTAGTTCAAACTCCTTTTGCCTCACGAACCGGTTTCGAACCACCACTAGTGTCTTCTCCACTATCCTCCGGCCTTAGAACGGGATTGTGGAATCCGGTGAGTGACTAAACTTGGGAGGGATTTTGTATATGTGAAAGAGAGTGTTTGTGAGAAGTTTTTCTCAAGGTTTTTCATCAAGATGAAGAATCCCCTCCAAGTATCATGATCACTCTATTTAAAGAGTCAAGTTTGCATGTTCATGCAAACTTGAGATCACCAAATTTTGACACTTAAAATTCCACTCAAATGTTTGGGATTATGTGGCAAGCATGCATGTTTGAGTTAACCAAATTTTGACACTCAAAATTCCACTCAAACTTGTGGGGTTTATTTGGCAAACATGCAAGTTTGGTTAAATCAAATTTTGACACCTCAAAATTCCACTAACATGGATTTTTCCATTAGATGAAAGTCAACATTTTGACTTTCTTCATTTTAATTCAACAATTAATTTGAATAATGAATTTCAAATTAAAGTAACATTAAATGATTAATTAAACTATTTAATTAATATTTAATATTAATTCAAATGCCAATCCCAATCAATTCCGACACATAATTGATTAAGATATTTAAATCTTATTTAAATATCTCACATTCTCTCTTTTCGTTTAATTCGTAAATAAAACAAAATTGCGGTTAAATATATCGTATATATGTAACGCATATTCCCTAATTTGAATTCGAACACTTCGAACTCACTCGTCACATTGTTCTATGGTTTAGTCCGATATGAGCTAGCAGAGGGACCTAATGGACCTATAGATCATGGGCTCCAACGATCCAAGATTAACCGATTAAATTCATTAACCTGGTTAACCAACATTCGTTAACTACTAGGACACTCCACTATAGCCTAGTAGTTGCACTCCCCTCACTATAGATATATTTTTGTCCATTTGATATAACTATGATTAGTAAGTCGATCCTTCACAGGTTGTTCGTAACTAGAGCTGGGTCAATTTACCGTTTTACCCCTGAAGTTACTTCTTGTTTCTTATGTCTCACTGATCCTCTAATGAACAATTGGTTTGTGGTCCAACCAGTAAACTGAATCCCTCTCAGGCCAATGAGAGGGTGGGGCCCCTTGTTCAAGACCTGGAGTCAGTGCTTAAGGGAACTACCTTTCTTCTATCCCTAAAAGTGGGTAGGAGCGAATTCCGTCTTGCACCCCACGTCTCTAGCCATTCACCCAGTCTTACCCCTAAAATGGGAGGCCTGTTGAGTCGGCGAACTAGAGCCACTCTCACCCATGCAAATCTAAGGATAATTCCGAATAAACAGGAGTTCATGGTTAGCTCAGGATTAAAACCGAGTTACCTAGGTTATCGAATGAAAAGAAAATCAGTCTCAACAGTAAACGACTTTATAAAGTGAGAGTGGTTTTCTTCATGGTCCGATCTTATGCAATACTCATTGCATAGGACGCCCCCACTCACATGTTTCCACATGCACAATTTAGTGATCACATTGTTTATATCATATACAAAAGTGGGCCGCATCCATAGTGTCCCTAGAATAAGGTACTCAGCCTTATCCTTATACTATAGATCATTTTGACTATATACTTGAACTTGATCCACTCTTATGCCTCTACATATAGTTCAAGTAATCATACTATAGCCAGAGTGTTCTTAATTTATTAGATTTATATTAATGATCGTAAAGTTCACTTTATTCAATAACAATTTTTACTGAATAAACATTAATAATAACTTTATTGAAAATAAAATATATCTTTGTTTACAAACTATGAGTTTTAGGACATAAAACCCAACAAACTTCTCCCTACCCGATAGTTAAATGCAGTAAGCCGTTGTTGGTGCCTTTTGCTTACATTCTCATATAATACCAATTTCAATTTCTCAAATCTTGCTTTCAAAACTCTCTTTCAAAATCTCTCTGCCCTCATTTTCTAAAACCTTCTTCTTGAACCGGGGCCAGAGGCTCGAGCATACGTCGCTTGGCCGTAGGCGACGCGCGAACAAATAGGCTTAACTCAGTTGTTGCTGAAAAGTGAGTGCCGCACAATCGCAAGTCCACTGCCATCAAAGTGCGATTGTGATACGTGGCACGCATGCACGCATAGCTGCATGTGAAACCGAGAGTGGCCGAAACCTCTAGCACGTGGGATAGAGTTTTCACTCTTGTTTGTTTGTGTATTTGTAAAGGATGTTTTGAAATGTAAATTATTGAGCTTTATGTACGTTTTATGTAAATTACGCGTAGTAACAACTTTTTTTATTTACATAATGATAAATATATTATAAGTAGTATATTTCGACTTTTTATTATAATAAATCGAACTTAATTATAGTATATTGTCTATCTTTATATTGAAAAAATTAGAAATAATATAATTATAAATTAGATGTAGAGAAGGAACAAAAATATATTAATGACGTGCTCTTAATGCAGGTCATTAATAGTAATTTTCTAATTTTGTAATTATAAATTAGATGTAGCAATAATTTATTTTGTAATCATTTAATGACGTGCTCTTAATGCACGGTGAGTAATTTACTTGATAATCCTTATCGATCTTCTAATTAGTTTACCATTAACTTGTGTCCCATCACTTATACTTGTTATTGCTCTCAATTAGCCACATTAAGCTTTTTCATTCCATTACGAGTTTAGGTCCTTTGATGTTGAGTTCACGAGTAGGGTTTATCTCAATCTTGTGTACAACATCGAAACATTAAAGATATTCTGCCTACACTCGTCTTACTTATCTTAGGCGATTGGCGGCCGCTATTACTTTATAATCTTAGCCTTCAATTTTGGTCTATATCTTTATCTCGATCAAAGCCGGTATTTAACTGTCTAAAATTCTAAGAGTGTTCTCGTTTCGGCCATACTTATCTTCCCTGTGTACTCATAATACAAATTCCAAGTTAAAATCAAATCAGCATTGTACCATCCTCGTTGTCACTCTCATGAATCACAGTCCACATCGTGCCTTGCTTTTTGGGTTATGTCCTCTTTTTCGCTCTTTTGGCCCAAACTCGAAGGTCGGTTAGCTCTCGATCTCTTATTGTATAGACATTCGGCTGCCTTACATCTCTGCTCTGCTCACATGTAAGGTAGCCTCATCCTCATTGACTTTAGTTGTACATATGCTCTTCTCACATGTAAGGTTTCTTTGTTTCAAAATCTCTCCCTCCTCAAGTTGTCGTTTTTGCTTCTTTTGTTTGTTTCAACATATTTCAATCGTGGCCATATCCAACGTCGTCACCATACAAAGTTGTGGAGGAGATGTGACAACGATAAGGAGTGGAAGGGAGGGGCGTGTAATGCTCCGGTACCTGTTACTTACAAAGAGTAACTACGCAACATGGTCGATAAAGATGCGTGTTAACTTACAGGCACAAGGCATGTGGGACCCCATCAAGCATGATGATGTTGAGAAGTGTAAGGACAGGATGACTCTTGTCGCCATCTACCAAGAATTCCCAGACGACGTCCTTCTCATGTTGGCAGAGAAGAACTTGGCAAAGGCAGCGTGGGAGACGCTGCAAACAATGCATGTAGGTGTGGAACGTGTCAAGAAAGCAAAGGTGCAAACCTTGAAGAGTGAGTTTGAGGATATCTGCATGAAGACGATGAGTTAATAGACGACTTTGCTATGTAGTTGACGATGATCTTCAAAGGCATCCATTCATTAGACGATGTGATGGAGGAGATCTCTGTTGTTAAGAAGTTCCTTTGAGTTGTTCCCTCAAGATTCATACAGATTGTTTCCTCCATTAAGTAGTTCGGTTACCTCAAGAACATGTTGGTTGAGAAAGTTCACTTTGAGTATTTAGGAGAATGGCAAGTGGTTTTAACCGGAGAGAAATTTTAGAAAATCGAAAAGTGGTTTTAACTCGAATTGTTCTTTTTATCATTATTATTTGTTGTTTGTTTCGACATATTTTTCGATGACCCGTATTCAATATCCTCTACTTCTCTCCCTTGCACGCCATCCTCTACGAAACAAAATCATCAAAATAAATTTATAATTAAAAAGAAAAAAAGGTTTGTGACCAAATTTCATGATGTCCAACGCACGAACTATGAAGTCACGTTGGGTTAGGCCCACCACTTGGAAACAAAAGAAACTGCTTCTTTTCATTCTCTCTCAAACCAAACCAAACCAAACCAAACCACCATTTTCCTTCTCCTTTTTCACTCCCCACCCATGGCCTCGCACCGTCCCGGTTCCGATCTTTCTGCCTCCGTGTCGGCGAGAAGCCTCGGCGACATCTCCCAACTCACTACCATCCGAATCGGCGTCGACATTATTTCGGCCGTCCGGCGGAATCTCGCCTTTCTCAGAACCGTCCTCCATTCTCACTGGCTCCACTCTGAGCCCACTCTCACTCAAGCCATCAGAAGGTCAAATCTCAACTGGAGCCACCGTTTTTTCAACTTCTTAATGCGCTGCTGTCTATTCAAGTTTTGCATTTAATGCTAAGAGAGATTTTCTTGGGGTTTTATTTTATTTTTTTATAGGTATGAGGAGCTCTGGATGCCGTTGATTTCTGATCTAACGGTTGCTGGGGCTTCTCCTCCGATGATTCTTCCTCCTTTGGATGTTGAATGGGTTTGGTTCTGTCACACGTTGAATCCGGTTAGTCTTAATTTCTGTTTGTTTCCCCAGAAAATGCCTAATGAATCACATGTCCTTTAGATTGCTTCTGATGGGTTTAATCTGTATGCAATTTGCTATAAATTGATTTATGTTTGGTTTTAGAGTTTCAAAAGTGCTTTTATAATCAATCACTTGAGTACTTACAGAAGTGATTTCTTATGGGGGCTTTTTAAGTGCTCTCTATTGAGAAATTTGATTGGTATTTTTTTTTCTCTCTTTTTGTACTTCCTCTGCAGCCAAACAAGTATCAAAGGTAATGATATGTTTCTTTCAGGTTCGTTACAAACATTACTGTGAGTCCAGATTCTCTAAGCTTATTGGGAAACCATCGATTTTTTATGAAGAAAATGAAGAATATGCATATATGAGGTGCCAAGAGATATGGGTCAAAAGGTATCCAACCCAGTCTTTTGAAAATGAGGAAGAATCCAGTTTCAGAGATGATATTACTGTTGAAAATCAGGAGCTTTTGGAGGAAGTGATGAGGCAAAGGCCCTTATTTTCTAACTTTCTGGAGCCATATCAGTCCGAGATCGTTTACCTTATTGCAGCTAGACAAAGATACATGGGGTTTCTGTATATGTTGCAAAGGTTTTCTGATGAATGTTCTTCGTTTGTGCCTTCCTCTGATATTCTCCTCATGTGGCTTACCCATCAGGTTGATGCTCTCTCAATTTTCCATCTCATAGTTGATGGGATTTTCTTTAATTTCTTAGGTTTTGTTTGACAATGAAACAAAACACCAAAAAAAAAAAAAAAAAAAAAAAAAAAAAAAAAAAAAAAAAAAAAAAAAA
>NW_019268583.1:606115-628949 GCF_002738365.1 Cucurbita moschata | reverse complement strand
AAAAAAAAAAAAAAAAAAAAAAAAAAAAAAAAAAAAAAAAAACAAGAAATGGGTGTGTTAATGAATGAATATTTAGGTTATGGTTTTGAATCTATTTTATGTTGCATCGTTAGTAATCACGAATCTCCATAATGGTATGATATTTTTCACTTTGAGCATAAGCTTTCGTGGTTTTGCTTTGGGCTTCTCCAAAAGGCCTCATCCTTTATTTATAAACTCATGATCATTCCCTAAATTAGCCAATGTAGGACTTTCTCCCAACAATCCTCAACGGATGATCGATTAGAGGTTGAAAATTTCCTCCGAGCATGATACTACCCTTTACTTAGAATGATGCTCGCAGTGTCTCTAAGCACAAGAGCCTTACTTTGAAATTTGATTACATTAGTTGAGCTTAGCTATGTCTGTACAACGTATTGCGATGTATATATATTCCCTCAGCTCCAGTCATGTTCTTGTTTATGCAATGAGTTCGCTTACTAATGTATCTAGAACTGTAGTTCTTGATATCACTTTTACGATAAAGGTGGAATAAAAAATTTAATTGCGAATGAACATGAAGTTCTGTATTCATGATTGAAGATGCAAATGGCAGGTGGAAGTGTTGTTATCATACTGTGTTGTCTGCCTTTACTTCAGATGTCTTACGTTTAAAACGTTTTTATTTTTTTGTTTGTTTGTTATATGTAAACCAGAGTTATCCAACAGTTTATGCAGAAGATGTAAAGGAGATGCAGGGGGAGTTGGCAAAAGTGGTGAGATTTGGGGAAACTGTGAAGCCGAAGGAACTGGAAGAAACCAAGAAACTATGGCACAGAACTTTTGGGCAATCTTACGAGAAAGCTGGAGGAGAGGTAATCATGGAATTAGGCAGAGTTGTAACTTCTAAGCCTTTAGTTTACTGGGAAGTGTCCTTCTCGGATGTCAACTCGAAGTACAAGTCCATGACATCTCGGTTCATCCTCGAGGTTGGTTAACTCGCTTGATTCTCTGTACTTTTCATGTTGGAAATAAGTACATTTTGTAAAGGAAGCTCAATTCTGTAGCAACTTTATCCTTGCTTCAAATTCAGGTTTCTGTGTTTTTGCGTCTCAAAGATCAAAAACAGCCATTGCAACAAGTTGCTTCTCGAGAATTTCTTCGTCTACGCACTTTAAGATGCCATAAGGAATTTAAGCTCAAACAACCAATCTCGAGCCTCGACAATGATGTTTGGATCAAAGCTTGGCATCTCTATTGTGAATTTGGTACCAAGGGAGTTGTTATCGAGCTTCGGCATCCTGGTAGCCATTGTTTCAAAGGAAGTAGCACTAAGGACACCACCACATTCAAGTGGAATGACTTGATAAGAGCACCGTCTCTTACTTTAGAAAGACAATTCGATCAGAATCTCAAGATAGTTGCCTCAATAACTCCACCCGTTCAAGCACCGTACTTGTTAAAATGTGTGCCAGACAAAGTGACAGATGATTCGGGGGCAATGGTTTCGGATGTTGTTCTTAGAATGAACCAATACCGGCCTCAAGAAGGTCGGTGGCTATCTCGAACTGTACTCGACCATGGAGGGAGAGAGTGTTTTGTCATTCGTTTAAGGTAATAATTCAATCAATAGTTCATTGTCATTTGTCATTCCGTTTACTATTTGTTGAGTTCTGAAGGCTTACTAATGTTCGTTAAATAGAGATTCAACATAACAAATGTGAATGTAAAATGCAGAGTTGGAGCGGGATTTTGGAGGAGAGGAGGTGAAACTCCTTTGCCTGTGAAATGGGAGGACCGAATTATCGAGATTCGAGAAGGTTGTTGGTCCTATATTGCTGGCTCCATCGGCAGATGCCCGGGTATGGCGTGTCTGTACTTGAATCTCATCTCTCTAAGATTAAAGGTTATTTCAAATTTTAATTTTTTTTTTCCTTTTCATTTAAGAAAGTATGTGAGATCCAACATTAGTTGGAGAGAGGAACGAAACATTCTTTACAAGAGTGTGGAAACCTCTCCCTAACAGACGTGTTTAAAAACTATGAGGCTAATGGCGATACGTAACGGGCCAAAGCGGACAGTATTTGCTAGCGGTGGGCTTGAATTGTTACAAATGATATCAGAGCCAGACACTGGACAGCGTGCCAGCGAAGACGCTGGGCTTCCAAGGGGGGTGGATTGTGAGATCCCACGTTAGTTGGAGAGGGGAACAAAACATTCCTTATAAAGGTGTGAAAACCTCTCCTTAACAGACGCGTTTTAAAATCGTGAGGCTAACGGCGATACGTAACGGGCCAAAGTGGACAATATTTGCTAGCGGTAGGCTTGAGTTGTTACAAATATATTCGGGAATGTATCCATTAAAGCCTATCATAAAATTCATTTTTGGTTCGTGAAATTTGAACTTAATATATGCTCACGTTAGACTTTGCAGACATGTGCTTTTTTAGAATTAAGGACCCATTAGAAATTAGTTTCGAACTTTAAGGACCAATTAGCAATCAAATTCAAACTTCGATAACGACATAGTTACTTTTGAAACCTCGGAGTCTCCCAAGGAAGTGATTGATTGATATGGAACAAACAGATGGATTCTTGGTTAAATTCTGATAATTGATTCATATATTGGCATCTAGAACAGAGAAAGTGGTGGGAACAGCAACACCAAAACAGCCACTAGAGGAATGGAAAGCTGCTTGGAATTTTTCAACTGGAGATGAACTCATAATCCAATGGGATACTTCAACACCAAAACCAGCCCTTACCTTCTCCTTAACAAATCCAACTTCTTCAGAATCATCTGTAGGTCGTCGTTTCATATCGTATCTTGTTCAAACAGTCTTTTCGATTTCAGGTTTCAATATGTTTTGATGCTGTAGGTAAGGCTTCTAAAAGGTCGCCAAATGGTATATCGAGTACGGAGAGACGATGGCAGAGAGGAGGAAGAAGAGGAAGGCGGAGATGGAGATGGAGATGGGTTTGTAACGGTGATTCGATATACCGATGAGGACCCAACTGGAAGAGCAACAGCTCTTCTAAACTGGAAGTTGCTGGTGATCGAGTTGTTGCCTGAGGAGGACGCTGTGTTGGCTCTCCTTCTGTGTGTCTCGATCCTCAGAAGCGTGTCGGAAATGAAGAAAGAAGACGTTGGGAAGTTGTTGATCCGAAGGAGATTGAGGGAGACAACAATTGGCCTTAGAGATTGGGGCTCCATAATGCTTCACCCATCTTCGTCGCCTTATCTTCAACCGTGGTATTGGAATGCAGAGACCGTGATGGCATCGAACAGCATCGACCACCTCACGAGACAGCGTGCATCAAGCTACTTGCCCGTGGAGGGTGGAGATAAGCTGTACAAGCAAGGAATAATATCATAGAATGATAAAAACTGAGGAAACAACATGTTTTGTTGCTCACTCATTTTTCCTTTCTTTGCTCTATAAATTATAAGTACGTCAAGGTGTGTTTGTACAGCTATTTTTTAGTTTCAATTTTATTCCGTAAAAATGATTAATCATTCAAATAGCTCAGGATCGCAGCTTGTTCGAACATATCAATCGAAACTGACACACGTTTCATTCATTTCATTGGAGCATCTAGACATCCATTCATCCGAGTTCTATCGAGGCATTGGACCTTCTCATGTCTATGCTTACATCATTTATGAAATTCGTTCTGGATAGCAGATGCATAATCCAACCTCTGACACATGGGTTAGAGCACAAGCAGCACACCCGTGCCGTTGGATAGTGTCCTTGAAAGACCCATTTCAAAGGAAATTACTCAAGACACTCGTCTCACAATGCTCGCCCACACTATAATACACGCATTTGCCACATAGTAGCTCGCTTGGGGCACAGGACCCAAGGGTAGTGGAGAGTTGACATCATGCCTCCCCCTTTACATTTTGAGGCATTTCTAATATTTATCGAGTAGACGTCATTTTGGTGAGTGGTCATACGCCCCTGTGGAGCATATGTTGAGTATCCAATTGACATCAACTTTGGCGAGCTTTCATCTTTCATATAGAAAAACTTAGCTCTAGAGCCACATGTTGAAACTCATATTGAAACCCCGATTTCTGAGGTTATGGTCGGGGTCCTATCCATCCTCCACGATCGCATCATACCACTTCTCAATCTTAGTCCTCACGTTGCTAGATGGGCTCCACTTGAGGATCCCCTTATTTGCCTTGCGTGTGGGGTTCACAACCTACTTTTCTCTCAATGAGGTTGCGACGCTCTCACCCATTTAACCTAGTCATTATCTTCTATGGCTTTGAGAGCACAATCGTAGCATTGATTAAACCTTATGTGCCTCGTATTTTTTTTAAATATAGTGAAAATCATTACTATATTTTTATAACAACTTCACGTCAGCCCACACGGTGATCTGTGATTTGAACCAGTTAGAAATCGATTCACGATTTCATGGTTGTTAGGTCCGTCCAACCTGATCGCTTCTTGGATCCGTCTCCTTCAACCAAAAACAAGATGATCATTATTTAATAAGTATTGAGCATGTATTTTAGCATTATACCTAATATATTTATAATATGAACCTCATATTATTCTACCATACCAATTGAAATATAATAATATTAATTACAGGATGTCAATATTATGTAATGTAAATCTCATGATATAATTTGATTATGTCATGACCAATTTTTTAAGTTTCAAAATTAGGACCATCACCAAAAGATAAAAGATAAAAGAAATTAAAACGTGAAAATACTGTAAAATTTTAAATTAAATTTAAACAAATAATTCTACCATTAAATACAAAACCAAATTTATTACAAACCAAAAACGATCCTTTTGTGACTGTCTTGAACGCTTCCCGTTGCATATAAACACTTAAAAAAAGGGGGAAATGGTGAGTATAAAAATACTCCATAAGCAGCCAATTTCTTGTAGGTTTCCACGAGCTTTTCTCTGGGTTCAAAGAAGTTCGAGCCTGATTCTACACCTATTTGAGTCAACTATTTGTGTAGTCCCAAGTCCATCTTCAAAACTAATTTGCAAAATCACGACCTCAACCTTTGACTAGTTTTTACACGTAATAGAATTACTCACTTTAACATCTACCTGCGTAATCCCAAGTCTCTTTCCAAGACTAGTTTACAGAATCATAGTGTGAGATCCCACATTGATTGAAGGAGGAAACAAATGCCTAGCAAAGACGCTGGGCCCTGAACGAGGTAGATCGTGAGATCTCACGTTGGTTGAGAAGGAGATCGAAACATTCTTTATAAGGGTGTGAAAACCTCTAAAAGAGAATGGACTCTTCATCCATATAGCGGCAACATTGGGAACGTTCCCATATTGATTTTTATTACAAATTAAAACAAAGCAATAAATAAGAGAGCAAGATGCTTGCAAGACTTTTCGAAGTATTCCATGCATGTAGAAGTTGTTCGCATTCCATACGTTCTTCCTTGCTATGGTTCGGATACAAGACCAAGACTTGGGGGAGTCTCTCGAAACAAAATCCCAAAGGAATTGGAGAAGGAGAGTTTCAAGAATTATCAAAAGATGTAGTTTCATTCTCCAAAGAAAGTGGGAGAGATTCGTGTGTATCCTTAGCTCAACCACAGGTCGGTAGAATATTAGTAAAATAATATATTTAAATATTATAAGATATCCTAATATATATTTAATTAATTTGAAGTTGGTTCCAATTTCAAATATATTTTTATTTAATACATAATAAATTGATTTAACATTTAATTTATTAAATATAATAAATATATTTATACGGTTACTTCAAATTAATATATAAATTTACTTCTATGTTTCTTTCTTTATTTAATATATGATATATTAAATATTATTTAAACGGTTTCTCATTTATATTTAATATTAATTTGAACCCTTAAAATTTTCTTTTGTTTAAATAGAAGAATTACGCCACGTGTAAATAGGCTTATAGACGTACAGATTTTATAAGCTCGATATAAAATTAATTAATTAATTAATTTTCATTCATTAACTATAAATCAACTATGGAAATCATTTGTCCACGTGCGTGCACGACCGGTGTCAGTTGTTTCTTCACCTACGTAAACATTATTCCAGAATTTTGATCCGTTTTCGATTTCTTTTTTCTTTTTTTTAATTTTTGCTTCTTTTCTACTTAATTCAAATCAATATGATTCTCGGTGAAAATGGTAGAGTTATAATCCTACTTCCGACCAAAACTTGGTCGACATTATTTTCATCAATATGATTCTTTGTTAATTTTGAAGAGATATTCAACATTGGTGGACATTATTTTCATTTATGGAAAAAAAAATAGTCAAATTAAATTAGTTATTAAAAAAAAAAAAAAAAAATGGTCGGCTATGGGCCCACCAGTGACCTCTCAGCAGCCCCTTTCTCTCTCCTTTATATTACCGTACGGTCGTTACACGCTTCTGGGTCCCACCTAACGTACACAAATTTCCAACTTCCGTAAAATTAATAAATTAAAATAACCCACGACAGCTTACCGTACCACGGTCCAAAATTATAACCAATACTATTCCGCCACCTCATCAATTAGAAACTTCCCGTAGTCTTGCTTGTACGTGATCCCGCCCTCCTTCCTCTTCCCCAATTCTCTCCTCCCTGTAAAAACAACTCCATAATCCCACAAAACCCGAGAAATCAGAACACGAGAGAGAGAGGAGGAAGAACAACAGTAGAACACCATGATGGATTGGGTCGGCAATTCCGGTTCGGGTCAGATCCAAACGCTCTCCAAATCCGCCCACCATCCTCTCCTCCGTCTCCGCCTCCTCTTCCTCTTCGTCCCAACTTAGACTCCGCTTTCTCAATTCTTCAAATCTCTGTTGTTTTCACTTTGTTTCTTCAAAATCCGCTAATGCCTTCACCATTTCCACTTCTCCTCAACTTCCCCGATGAAATCCTCATCCGTCTCCGCCGATATCTCACCGACGACTCCGATTCCAGATCCTGGCGGCTCGTCTGCAAGGACTTCTACCGCGTCGATTTAATCTCCCGCACAACTCTGCGAGTCCGTCGAATTGAGTTTCTCTCCAGTTTAATCGCCAAGTTTGAAGCTATCGATGAGTTGGATCTGTCGATTTGCCCTCGGATTAACGATGGGACGGTCTCGATCTTTCTGGGTCTTGGGTTTTCAAGGCTGAGAAGTTTGATTCTAAGCCGATCGTCGGGGTTGAGCTACATGGGGTTGGAGAGGCTGATGCGGGCCTGCACGGGGCTGGAAATGGTCGACATGTCGTACAGTTGGGGGTTTGGGGATAGGGAAGCGGCGGCAGTGTCGAATTGTGCGGAGTTGAAGGAGGTGAGGTTGGATAAGTGTTTGGGGGTTACGGATGTGGGTTTGGCGAGGATTGTTGTTGGCTGTGGGAGGTTAGAGAGGCTTAGTTTGAAGTGGTGCTTGCAGGTTTCTGATCTTGGTGTTGAGCTTTTGTGTAAGAAGTGCTTCGATTTGCGGGTTCTTGATTTGTCTTATCTCAAGGTTTGCTCCCCTCGTCCCTGTTCTTACGTTTGTTTGTTTTCCTATAGTTTCTGTAATTTGGAAGCTCTGTTTAATGACAAATTCAGGAAAATAAACTTAATTAGGTAGGTAGGTAGGTTTATTGACTTTTATAGTAAAATTTCACTGGATTGGATGATAGACTTAAGACAAATGTCACAATTTGTATCTTAAACTAGAATAAGTAATTCAAAATTTGCCAATTGATAGGTTTTTGTATGAAGAATTGTGAAAAATGGTGTATAAAGTTTATGAGATCATAGAAGAAAGATACTGAAGTTGATTTTTGTTGACATTTATAAATTTTGAGAATATCAATTCAATGTAGTTTTATTGTGCATAAGGTTTGAGTGTTTTTTTGGTTATTTTTGTTAAAATTAGCAAATGAATGTTACAGAATTTGAACACATGCTAAAAATAGCAACTCTTAACTAAGCAATCAGGGTAAAATTTGAAAATTTTTTATATTTTATTTGACAAATTTTGATATTCTCTTTGAATTTTTGTTTTCAAACGTTTTTAAGAACAGCTCCCAAACAATTCCAAACATATTCTTTTGGCAATTCTGGTTAAAATGTGTGAACTGAACTTCATGTTGGGTTAATAACAGGTGACAAATGAATCACTACGTGCAGTAGCTTCTTTGCCAAAGCTTGAGGTCTTAATTATGGTGGGCTGTCTTTCAGTTGACGATCTTGGTTTGCAATATCTTGAACACGGGTGCCCATCTCTAAAGGTTCTTATGATCAAGTGCAGTATGATTCTTTTTGCTTAATACATTACATAAATTCGACCAAACTGTCAAGTCGGTCGGCTTGCTTAGTTATATGTTAGTATCACGATCTAATTTGTACGAGCTTGCACGTTTTCAAATGGATTGTAGGAACTTGATATTTCAAGATGTGATGGCATTAGACCATATGGCTTAACATCTGTTTTAAGAGGTCATGATGGTCTTGAACAACTTGATGCAAGCTACTGCTTCTCTGTAAGATGATGCTGCATTTTTTCGATTTTGAGTTTGCCTTCTTTTTCTGTTATGAAGCTTCCATCTTTGGCTTTTGCTTCTAGGAGCTCTCCACAGATTCTCTTTACTGGCTGAGGAACCTGAAGTGTCTAAAAGCAATTAGGCTTGATGGTACTCAACTCTCGAGTGCGTTTTTCGACGTGATCAGCGTCCACGGCAAGTATTTGGTGGAACTTGGGTTGAGCAAATGCAACGGAGTAACTGATGCAAACATAATTCAGCTGATCACTCGCTGTATTGGCTTGAAAGTTCTTAATTTAACATGTTGCCACTCCATCACCGATGCGGCGATATCTTCAATGGCTGGCTTGTGCCAGAAACTCATGTCGCTGAAGTTAGAATCATGCAACATGATCACTGAAAGAAGTCTTGATCGGCTTGGGTTATATTGCTCATTACTAGAGGAGCTTGATCTTACTGATTGTTGTGGTGTGAATGACAAGGGTACTTTCATTATAACAAGTAATAACATACAACCATTTGAGTGAATCATTAAGCTAACTTGATTGTGTCCTCCCTTGCAGGACTTGAATGCTTATCAAAATGTTCACAATTGCTAAGCTTGAAACTAGGATTGTGCACAAACATAACAGACACAGGGTTGATCAAGATTGCTCGCAACTGCAAAAGGATTTATGAACTCGATTTGTACCGGTAATGTGAGAGAGTTCAGAAATTTATTTCATCTTTTTGAGTAACTACTCAAAAGAGGAGAATGTCATTCTATTTAACTCTTGAATTGCAGTTGTCTGGGAATTGGGGATGCCGGATTAGAAGCTCTATCAACTGGGTGCAAGAGATTGACGAAACTAAACTTGTCATACTGTAATAAGGTTACGGATAGAGGAATCGAGTGCGTCGGCCAGCTCGAAGAACTCTGCAGCCTAGAAGTACGTGGGCTTCAGAATGTCACAAGCGTAGGTTTGACAGCAGTGGCATTTGGTTGTAAAAGATTAGTAGATTTGGACATGAAACAATGCCAGAATGTGGATGACTCTGGCTTTTGGGCACTTGGCTCCTATGCTCGGAATTTGCGTCAGGTATATGGATTCATTACGTTTGTTGCTATGTCATTTGTATTTGGTTCTTGGAATGAGATGAAACAGCTGATTGTTGTTTGGATTGTGGCAGTTAAATGTGGGGTGTTGTGGTGTATCAGACGTGGGATTATGCATGATGATGGGGAACCTTTCATGCCTTCAGGATGCCAAGCTGGTGACCCTTAATAAAGTTTCAGTGCGAGGGTTCGAGCTAGCACTCAGGGCCTGCTGCCTCCGGGTCAAGAAAGTCAAGCTGCACGCATCTCTCAGGTTTATGCTCTCCTCAGAGATACTTGAAATTTTAAATGCTTGGGGTTGCAAGATTAGATGGGATTAGAGCGATTTGAGAAGGAAGCAGTTTCATGCATGTTTGTTTGTCATGTTCAATGCCAATGTGTGCATATCAAATTCAATGCCAGAATTGGCCTACTGGGTAGCTTCTTAATACCATTGCTTGCTTTATATTGAACTATTTGTTCCCATCAATGCTGTGGGATTGAAATAATGATGAGTCTGAAAGCATTTTATGTTAAACTTTGATTCTAAGACTGTCTTCTTCAACGCTTACATGAGCGGTGGTACAATTTAGAGGGTGGCTCGAGTGGTATAACAATTTTGTTTTAGGCACATTGTAGTATGGAGAATAAAAGGGCTTCGAACTTGGTTCACCTCTTTTTGGTCGAGTCAATAACCAAATCCTCGCCCCATAAAGATCATTCACCGAGGTAATTTTTCACCAAAAGTACCAATTTTATAAGATAGGAATATAATTTTGTCTCCGCCCATTTATCTAATAGAGAAAAGAAAAATATTCTCCACTTCCTCTCTCATTCCTCGTCTAACTAGGGAATCTCCTCCTCGTTTGGAGAGGGTCCCGTGAGTAGAATGGGATATCCATGTTTGTATTAATAAGTGCAAGTTTAAGTTATAAAAGGATACACTTTATTTAGAAATTGAGATATTGGCTAAAGAAAAGGGCAAACTTCACAAATTTTAGTAAACAAAAAGAAACCACAAATTTAGATGAACAGTTTGAACAAACATTCAAAAACCAAACCCTTTTGATCCTTTATAAACCTTCCCTACTCTCCCAACCTCTTCAAACCCACACTCTAAAGGGGGCTTCTAAGAGGAAGGTCCCCAACTACCTCCCAAAAAAACAAAACAGGAAAGGAAAGGAAAAGGAATACCAAAATAAATAAGTATAAAGAAAGAAAAACCACTTGATGGCTTATGATGATGCTGCTGCTGAGAACCGGAAGCGCTACGCCATCATCGGCGTCTCGTCCATGCTACTCGTTGCGATGGTGGTGGCTGTGACCGTTGGAGTTAACCTAAACCAAGATGGAACGAGCGATCCGGCCACCGGAAAGAAGACTCATGAGATATCTTCTTCTATGAAAGCCATCAAAGCCATTTGCCGGCCTACCGATTACAAGCGAGAATGTGTTGATAGCCTTAAGGGGTCCGGAAAGTCGGACCCGAAGGAATTGGTTCAGGTTGGGTTCAAGGCTGCCATGAAACTCATCCAAGCCGCTGCTAAGAAATCTGTCACCTTAAGACAGATTGAGAAAGATCCTAGAGCTTCCCAAGCCCTTGCTGTGTGTAAGGAGCTCATGGATTATTCTGTTGACGAACTTAAATTCTCCATTCAAAAGCTTGGCGCCTTTGACATTAGTAAACTCGATGAGATGTTGATCGATATTAAGATCTGGCTCAGTGCCGTTATTACTTACCAGGTAATTCGTATTCTCCACTTTCAGCATAAGCTCTCGGTTGATTAAGAAGTTGATGGGTTATTGTTTCTTTTATTAGGAAACTTGCTTGGATGGGTTCGCGAACACGACAGGGGACGCATCGGAAAAGATGAAGAAGGCATTGAAGACATCGATGCGATTGAGCAGCAATGGGTTGGCGATGGTCACGGAGTTGTCCTCCATGTTGACGGAGTTGCAAATTCCAGGGATCAACCGACGACTTCTCAGCATTCCAGTTCTCGGGCACGAGGATTTCCCCGAGTGGGTCGACCCCGGTATGCAGCGTCTCCTGGCCGGTTCTCCGGCGAAGAGGAAGCCAAACATTGTGGTGGCTAAAGACGGAAGTGGGCAGTACAAAACCATTCAAGAGGCTATAAACAAAGTTCCCAAGAGGAAGAACAACGCAACTTTTGTAATCCATATCAAGCAAGGAGTGTACAAAGAATATGTTGACATTCAAAAAAAGCTAACCCATTTGATGCTCATTGGTGATGGCCCTAAAAAGACCATAATCACCGGAAATAAGAACTTCGTCGATGGCACGAACACGTTCAAGACCGCTACCGTTGGTGGGTTAATAATGCATTTTTTTAGAACATAAGGATGGACGACGTGGATCAATGATTTGTTGTTGTTGTCGTCGTTGTTGTTTGCAGCTGTTTCCGCAGAGCACTTCATGGCTAGAGACATCGGATTCGAGAACACGGCAGGACCACATAAGCACCAAGCCGTAGCATTACGAGTCCAAGCAGACAAAGTAGTATTCTTCAATTGCGAGATGCATGGATACCAAGACACCCTCTACGTACACACCATGCGTCAATTCTACCGGGACTGCACCATCTCCGGCACAATCGACTTCGTGTTCGGGGACGCAGCGGCCGTGTTCCAAAACTGCAGCTTCTTGGTGCGCAAGCCGCTGCCGAACCAACAAAACATCGTGACGGCGCACGGGCGGAAGGAGCGGAGGCAGCCCTCGGCCCTGATCATCCAGAATTCGAAGTTCAAGCCGGATGCGGATCTGGTGCCGGTGAAGAAGCAGTTCCGGTCGTACCTAGGGCGGCCGTGGAAGGAATATTCTAGAACGATCATAATGGAATCATACATAGATGACATAATAGATCCGGAAGGGTGGCTGCCGTGGGCAGGGGACTGGGGGCTGAGGACGTGCTTTTACACGGAGTTCAACAACTTCGGGCCGGGGTCGGGGAAGGCGAAGAGGGTGAAGTGGAGGGGAATCAAGAGCATTACGCCGCAGCACGCGGTGGACTTTACTCCGGGGAGGTTCATATTGGGGGATAGATGGATTAAAGCCACCGGAGTACCGTACGTTTCAGGGATGACCAAACCCAAGGCGGGAGTTGGTAATTGATCATTGTTAAATGTAATTGTATTGTTGATCATGTAATTGTAAGCCCTTTTCTTTTCTTCTTCTTTTTCTTTTTCTCTCTCCAATGTGGTTTGGAGTTGTGTGTGGGCCTCATTCATTTTATATATTTTCTTTCTTTTAAATTAATTTTTTTTTTATTTTCTTGATTAATAAATCATCAATTAGTTTGTGTTCATGTAAATTGCCTTGAAAATATATGTCACTAAAATCGAACTCTTCATAGCATGCCTATGACCTATGGGTACGAGGTAATCGAGTGGTTTTGATTGGGCCTAACTTCATATTTTTAGGATTTCATTCCAAATGATCTATTTCTAACCAGAACAAAATATTTGATCTAAATATCTAAGCACCAAAAACCATAAGAAATTATTGGAAAAATAAAATTTGGAATAAATGTTTATGTTGAGTGGAGCTCAAATTAAAGTACTTAGAACCTATTCCTCGACTAGAAGATTAAAGGAAAGCTTGAACATAACCAGAGAAATAACTCAAAAAACGTGCCCAATTGAAATCTAGTCTGATTTTTATTCTCCATTTACTTTCATATTTTTAATATCTAATTGAAACTATAGTGTGAGGGAAGAATAAGGAAGAAGTTTCATAAAGAATTCGGGAGGGGAGAAATGTCATGAATGGATGTTCCAGAAATTAGACACAATTAGAAATTTGTGAAAGAAAATTTGAAGTAATTCAGATATCAGAAGCTCAAGAACATAGGTGAAGTAATTCAAATATCAGAAGCTCAAGAACAGAGGTGAAGGTCCCGAATGGACTCTTAAAATAATCTATTAGATGAACTCTTATGTCAATGACATTTTGTATGAGACCTTTTTTTTTTTTTTTATGGTTCTATCAGACCTATTCTTTTTTATGGTTCTTTAGAGGGTTTTAGAAGAGTTTTGAGTTTAGAAGAGTAACTTAGGTTCCAAACTTTGTCTGATCAACTTGAAATAGTAAGTCATTTGGAGAATGTCTAAACTTTGAAATATCATATAGAATTACAGGGACATTGGGTCATTTTACCCCTAATTATTGGTTTAGCTACTTAATGCTTGTTACTATGATGGGTTCATAAGCTAAAGGATGCATGATGCAATTAGCAGATATTGTCCTCTTTGGCTTTTCCTTTGTCCTCTTTGGCTTTTCCTTTCGAGCTTCCTCCAATGTGGGACATTACAATCCACCTCCCTTCGAGGCCCAGCGTCTTCGCTGGCACTCTTTCCTTCCTCCAATCGAGATGTGGGACCGCCCCCAAATCCACCCCCCTTTAGAGCCCAACGTCCTTACTGGCACACCACCTCGTGTCTACCCCCTTCGAGGAACAGCGAGAAGGCTGGCACATCGTCCGGTGTCTAACTCTGATACCATTTGTAACAGCTCAGATCCACCGCTAACAGATATTGTTCTCTTTGGACTTTCCCTTTCAGGCTTCCCCTCAAGGCTTTAAAACGTGTCTGTTAGGCGAAGGTTTTCACACCCTATAAATGGTGGTTTGTTCTCCTCCCAACGAATGTGGGACATCACACAATAACTATTATTTCAGGAATAGTGAGTTAGAAAGTGATGGCATATGGGATAGCCATTTTTAGCCTTTAGAAAACCTATAAATGAGTTTGTTTTCCTATTGTAAAGACCGGAGCAAGAAAGCAAATGAGCAAAGAGCAAAAGTGTAGAGAACGAAAGTACAGATCAATAGATAAGGGTTTTCAGAATTCTTTGTCTCCTTGTCTCTCCCCTCTCGACATCTTCTTCACAGTTTTGTGAGTGTTATTTCAACAAATTGGTATCAAGAGCCTTTATTTCTACAAATTGGTATCAGAGCCAATGACGAATAGGATGGGTCAAATGCCGCTACCGCGATTAATGAAGACGAACTACGAGAATTGAAGCATCCAAATGAAAGCTCTTCTCGATTCTCAAGACGCATGGGAGGTGGTCGAAGAAGGTTTCGAAGAACCGAAGGATAGCACAGGTTATACGGCACCGCAAAACAAGGCGCTAAAAGAATTACGATCAAAAGATAAGGCAGCATTATACATGTTGTTCCAGGCCGTTGATGAGTCGAGCTTTGAGAAGATTGCAATGGCAATTACTTCAAAAGAAGCGTGGGACACTTTAGAAAAGGTGTTCAAAGGAACCGACCGAGTCAAGCAAGTGCATCTCCAGACTCTGCGTGGCGAGTTGGAGAGCATGAAGATGAAGGAGTCAAAAAATGTATCTGACTACATCACACGCATACAGACCGTGGCAAATAACCTAAATCATGGAGAAATGTTACCCGAGACACAGGTTGTGGAGAAGATCTTGAGGTCATTAACAGACAACTTTGAGAATGTTATATGTGCCATAGAAGAGTCAAAGGACCTAGGAAAGTTTACAGTCGATGAGCTCGTCGGTTCTCTCGAGGCACATGAACAACGTAAGAAGAAGAAAGAGGAGACATCGATCAAGCGCTTCAAACTAAGGCATCAATAAAGGATGAAAAGGTACTCTACTCTCAAAACGTTCAAGGTAGAGGTCGTGGAAGTCGCGGAAATGGTCAAGCTGGTCAAGGTAACAGTTATGAAGAAAATTATAAGGAGAAGAGACAGTCGAGCCAAGCAAATTGGTGTGAAGAAGGACGCAATCAAGGACGCGACCAAGGATATAATTCCAACGTCCAGTGTTACACATGTCAAAAATATGGCCACTATGCAAATAATTGTAATTCAGACAGATATTAAAATTGTGGCAGAATTGGTCATTATACAGAGATTGTCGAGCCGAGAAAAAGGTGGAAGAAACGATCAACCTAGCCTTGGATGACGCAACAAACGAATGCATTCTCTTAATGGCCCAAAATGAAGAGCTGAATACAAAAAGACATGACGGCGCGAAAGACGATGGCGATAATCATGAAGTGGTAGAAACTGTTGAAAATGAGGTGATGTGCAGTGGTTGTGGCGAAATCTTGATAGCGGAGATGAGAAAATCGAAGAAGGATGAACAACCAGATAATAGAGAGCCCGAGCTCGAAGAGAGAGAGTTCCAATGGCCGGAAAGGCAATTTGAGGAAGAAAGAAGAAAGATGATGAGAATGGAAGAGAAAATGGAAGAAGAAAGAAAGAGTTAGAAATGAAGGTTGAAAGGTTAGAGAAGTAAATTGCTGAGCTGAGTGAGAGTTTCTCCTATCTCAAACAGGAGAAGAAAGAGAATGGGAAGGTAATCTATGAACTTGAAAGTTGAAGAAGGTGTGGAGAAAGAGAATGACTTGTTAATGGAGATTGATGCTCTAGTGGACGAGCTAGTGAGGGAGGAGAAAGATATAGAGATGCTGACTCAACAGAGAGACTCACTCGACATGAACTGAATTGAGTCCAACAGTAGGCAATGAATTTACGACACAAGATTGAGATACTCACTCGTGATAAAGTCGAAATGGAGAAGTAAAAGTGGAAGTTGAAAATGTCGTTATGGACTTGTAGAGGGAATTGAGTAAACTGAACGAAGCTATGACGTCTGAGTCGAGAGTGGCTGAGAATGGGAGAAATGAGGAGTTGGTGTCTCAAATGGATTGTTCTCGAGAAGCTCCAAATGAAGTCTCATCAGAAAAGAACAAGCTCAATTTGTCGCCTGAGGATAAAGAGAGGAAATTGAAGAAACCACGACTAAGCTCGAGAAAATGAAAACGACACAGGTGGAATCATTCAATATAGCATTTAAGTTTATGGGGAGTTTTGTTGGGAATAAACTTAAATGAAAAGGGTAGTTTTAATTTTTTTTTTTTTGTTAATTTTAGTAAGCGGAAAATTGAAAGACCAATAACTATTTCACCTCATAATGATAGTGGGTTAGAAAGTGGTGGCACATGGGATAACCATTTTTAGCCTTTAGAAAGCCTATAAATTAGTTTGTTTTCCATTGTAAGAAGCAGAGCAAAAGAGCAAAGTGTAGAGAACAAAAGTACAAAACAATAGACAAGGGTTTTCAGAATTCTTTGTCTTCTTGTCTCTCCCCTCTCGACATCCTTCATAGTTTCGTGGGTGTGATTTCAACAAATTGGTATCAGAGCGAGCCTTTATTTCTACAAATATTACAATTCATGTTTAATATTATCATGATATGAAAGAATGTTAGGTAGTACTCTAATCATGTCCAGACCCAGACCTCCCACCACGGTGGTTTTTTAGGCCCATGATTTCTTGATATGAACCAAGAGACATCAATCATACAATATACTTCAATGAAGATGTGAAGAAAATGTTGACAAAATTATCAAAAGATGTTGCAATTCATGCCACATTGAAGAGGAATGAAGTTTGATGGTTATAAATTTTTGGTGGGTTACAATTTAGAGTTGTTGTATTTCATTATTGTATTTTAAGACTTTTAATTTACTTTAGGTTACAATTACATCATGGTTAATTATGGTCATTAAGTATGAATGTTACAACTCTTAGAAGGTCTTTAGTAGTTTCATTTTGAGGCTATATAAAGCCATGTATGTTGTATTTGTAAGCAGACTTGGAAAATATAGTAAAAGAAGCATTTGTGCTCTTCTTTAGCCAATGGCTAAGTTTCTTTGCAATTCTATGTAGTTTAGGTTGCATGTAGAATCATTCAAGCTTGACATGATCAATCTTGCTTGTGGAGTGATTCGAATCTCAATCAAGTGTTCTTGCGTTGAGATATTTGATCAACAAGAATCATTCAAGCTAGACATGATCGATCTTGCTTGTGGAGTGATTCGAATCTCAAACAATGTTCTTGCCTTGAGATATTCGATCAACAAGGTAATCCGAATCTTACTCCCCTTGTAGTGATTTCCACATATCATTTCTTCTTCTAGATTGGATGCCATGCACCATGTTTTTCTTAGCAGGAGTTTGGCCTCATATTTCTCTCACCTAGATGAGATGTCCTGCACCGTATTATGGGCACCCTATTCACGATTTGTAGGATGCCATGTTTACGTTTTGCACCGATCATGTGACCTTTTTTTTTATAAGAATCACAGTGTTCCATTTGTTCCAATTGGACTTACTACACGTTCCCAGGCCAAAAAGATTCAACAAGCATTCATTCTTCATCTACAAAATTGGATAGGCTCAGTTCAACCATCATTTCATGTGTTACAAACCGATTCAATTGAGGAAGGATTATTTGGAGCTTCATAAGTGAATATTTGCATGGTTGAAGTAGCGGATGAAGTTGCAAGCATCATTTCGTGAGTGTTAGAAAACTTTATTTATTATTTTTAATTTTATAAAGTTTGTAATGGTCAAATTGACTTCATCCTTTGTTAGAAAAATTGAGTTCTCAAATCGAGACTTTCACCCTTAGAAATTCGAGCATCATCTTTCGAGACTTTCACCCTTAGAAATCCGAGCATCATCTTTGTCATTTCTAAGTTTCATGCATTTCTTATGGTAGATTGAAGCCATTCAAACAAGCCTTGATCAAGTTCGTGTTGAACACAACTCTCGGTGGGAAACACTCGCACTCTTTATTAAAATCAATCAAGAAAAGAATATAAGACATTTTGTAGAATACTACTACTTTGTATTGTATTGCTTGGGATTCCTTGGGATGAAAAACTAGGTAGGGTGGAGGGGTATTTATACTCTACCCTAACCAATCTAGACCTAACAAATCTAAATCTTTTTCCTAAAATATCGAGATCTCTTTCCTAAAATATACAGTATCTTTCCTAAAATATATAGTATCTTTCCTAAAATATACAGTATCTTTCCTAAAATATATAGTATCTTTCCTAAAATCTCGACTAAAATAAATATACAATGGACATGTAAAATTATTGAGCTTGACTCTATTGGGGTAGTGATGATATTTTAACACTCCCCTCAGCACTAGCCCTTAATCGCCGCACCATATTGAGCTGACAGCGAAAACTCTCATGTTTGTCAGTATTTAGCTCTTTTGTAAACAAGTCCACCACTTGGTCATCTATCTTGATCTGCTGCATCTCGATTTCTTCCTTTAGAACCTTGTCTCTAATGAAATGGTAGTGCACCTCCACATGCTTTGTTCTAGCATGAAACATCGGATTTTCTGCTAGTCGCAATGAAGTGATATTGGATAGTCAACTTTATGGTGCAAATCTTCCATCAAGAGTTTCAGCCATGTACTAGTTGTCGATATGTCGTTTCATCGTTCAACTCTTTGCCTTCATGTGCACAAATCTTGGCATTTGTCTCCATCGATGTTGAAACTTACTTGCACTCTAACATGCTGAACTTCTGAAGCATATCTCTTGTATACTTTTGTTGGCAGAGAAACAATCCTTCATCTGTGCGATCAACTTCTAGGCCTAAGAAGTGCTTAAGCTCTCCTAGCTCTTTCATTTGAAAGCGTACCTATAAATTTTCTCTTGTTTGATAAATTTCTCTTTCGTTGTCCCCGGTGATAATCAAATGGTCCACATAGGCCAACACAGTTGCCAAATTTCCTTATCTTTATTTGATGAACAGGCTTGAGTCTGCATGCGCAACTGAATAACCACTTTAGGTAAGAAATTCAGCAATCTTACCATACCAAGCTCTCGGTGCTTGCTTCAATCCAAAAAGAGCTTTTCTTAGCTTGGATACATGATTAGGATTAGCTTGTTAGATAAATCCCTATTTTTTAGTTAAAGTGATCTTTTTTTTTTTTTTTTAAAGCCACACAATTAATTCGGGTGGAATGGACACGTCGGGTGGAAGGGTCTTAATCTAGTTGCCACTCATTTCTATTTTTAGCTTATATTTGTTATTTAAATATGCCAAATGAATGAGAAATATATGATCCGGTATTCAGCAATATATCTGTCTCTCTCTTGTGTTTTTCCTATTTTTTCTTCTTCTGATCGACTGTTTTTCCTCCCACAATTTCCTCGTCAAGTTAACAAGTGGTATCAGAGTCTAGTTTAGTCCACCAATGGTATATCATTGCAGAGGAGCTAAATTTATCAAAAGTTAAGTTGAATACTTCAATTGGTTAGAATGTTGATCTAACAACGTATGGGTTTTAGGTTCAAGTAGAAGAAAATGCAAAGCGCGAAAAATCAGGTTGGTGTGTAGTAAGGAATAGGTCTGAGGAATGGATCTTAGGTTCAAGTAGAAGAAAATGCAGGCTTGCAGGCTTGGGGAGAGAATCAAATCCCATCAGGTTGGTGTGTAGAAGAAAATGGGGGCTTGGGGAGAGAATCAAATCCCATCAGGTTGGTGTGTAGAAGAAAATGGGGGCTTGGGGAGAGAATCAAATCCCATCAGGTTGGTGTGTAGAAGAAAATGCCCATCAGGTTGGTGTGTAGAAGAAGGCTTGGGGAGAGAATCAAATCCCATCAGGTTGGTGTGTAAGAAAATGGGGGCTTGGGGAGAGAATCAAATCCCATCAGGTTGGTGTGTAGAAGAAAATGCCCATCAGGTTGGTGTGTAGAAGAAAATGGGGGCTTGGGGAGAGAATCAAATCCCATCAGGTTGAATCAAATCCCATCAGGTTGGTGTGTAGAGAAAATGGGGGCTTGGGGAGAGAATCAAATCCCATCAGGTTGGTGTGTAGAAGAAAATGGGGGCTTGGGGAGAGAATCAAATCCCATCAGGTTGAATCAAATCCCATCAGGTTGGTGTGTAGAAGAAAATGGGGGCTTGGGGAGAGAATCAAATCCCATCAGGTTGGTGTGTAGAAGAAAATGGGGGCTTGGGGAGAGAATCAAATCCCATCAGGTTGGTGTGTAGAAGAAAATGCCCGGTTGGTGTGTAGAAGAAAATGCCCATCAGGTTGGTGTGTAGAAGAAAATGGGGGCTTGGGGAGAGAATCAAATCCCATCAGGTTGGTGTGTAGAAGAAAATGGGGGCTTGGGGAGAGAATCAAATCCCATCAGGTTGGTGTGTAGAAGAAAATGGGGGCTTGGGGAGAGAATCAAATCCCATCAGGTTGGTGTGTAGAAGAAAATGGGGGCTTGGGGAGAGAATCAAATCCCATCAGGTTGGTGTGTAGAAGAAAATGCCCATCAGGTTGGTGTGTAGAAGAAAATGCCCATCAGGTTGGTGTGTAGAAGAAAATGGGGGCTTGGGGAGAGAATCAAATCCCATCAGGTTGGTGTGTAGAAGAAAATGGGGGAATCAAATCCCATCAGGTTGGTGTGTAGAAGAAAATGGGGGCTTGGGGAGAGAATCAAATCCCATCAGGTTGGTGTGTAGAAGAAAGTGGGGGCTTGGGGAGAGAATCAAATCCCATCAGGTTGGTGTGTAGAAGAAAATGGGGGAGAGAATCAAATCCCATCAGGTTGGTGTGCAGAAGAAAATGCAGGCTATGCAGACATTGGGGAGACATTGGGGAGAGAATCAAATCCCACCATCAGGATGCAGGAATCAAATCCCACCATCAGGATGCAGGCATTGGGGAGAGAATCCTGCTATGCAGGCATCCCACCATCAGGTTGGTGTGTAGAGAATCAAATCCCACCATCAGGATGCAGGCATTGGGGAGAGAATCCTGCTATGCAGGCATCCCACCATCAGGTTGGTGTGTAGAGGAAGAAGAATCAAATCCCACCATCAGGTTGGTGTGTAGAGGAAGAAGAATCAAATCCCACCATCAGGTTGGTGTGCAGAAGATTGGTGTGCAGAAGAAAATGCAGGCTTGGGGAGAGAACAGGTTGGTGTGCAGAAGAAGAAGAAAATGCAGGCTATGCAGGCATTGGGGAGAGAATCAAAGAGAGAATCAAATCCCACCATCAGGTTGGTGTGCAGAAGAAAATGCAGGCTATGCAGGCATTGGGGAGAGAATCAACCACCATCAGGTTGGTGTGTAGAAGAAAATGCAGCTTCAAAGAGAGAATCAAATCCCACCATCAGGTTGGTGTGCAGAAGAAAATGCAGGCTATGCAGGCATTGGGGAGAGAATCAACCACCATCAGGTTGGTGTGTAGAAGAAAATGCAGCCTATGCAGGCATTGGGGAGAGAATCAAATCAAATCCCACCATCAGGTTGGTGTGTAGAAGAAAATGCAGGCTATGCAGGCATCCCACCATCAGGTTGGTGTGTAGAGGAAGAAGAATCAAATCAAATCCCACCATCAGGTTGGTGTGTAGAAGAAAATGGGGGAGAGAATCAAATGAAGAATCAAATCCCACCATCAGGTTGGTGTGTAGAAGAAAATGCAGGCCAGGCTTGGGGAGAAGAGAATCAATGAAGAATCAAATCCCACCATCAGGTTGGTGTGTAGAAGAAAATGCAGGCTTGAGGAGAAGAAAATGCAGGCTTGGGGAGAAGAATCAAATCCCACCATCAGGTTGGTGTGTAGAAGAAAATGCAGGCTATGCAGGCTTGGGGAGAAGAATCAAATCCCATCAGGTTGGTGTGTAGAAGAAAATGCAGGCTTGGGGAGAGAATCAAATCCCATCAGGTTGGTGTGTAGAAGAAAATGGGGGCTTGGGGAGAGAATCAAATCCCATCAGGTTGGTGTGTAGAAGAAAATGGGGGAGAGAATCAAATCCCATCAGGTTGGTGTGTAGAAGAAAATGGGGGAGAGAATCAAATCCCATCAGGTTGGTGTGCAGAAGAAAATGCAGGCTATGCAGACATTGGGGAGAGAATCAAATCCCACCATCAGGATGCAGGCATTGGGGAGAGAATCAAATCCCACCATCAGGATGCAGGCATTGGGGAGAGAATCCTGCTATGCAGGCATCCCACCATCAGGTTGGTGTGTAGAGGAAGAAGAATCAAATCCCACCATCAGGTTGGTGTGTAGAAGAAAATGGGGGGGGGGGAGAATAGAGAATCAAATCCCACCATCAGGTTGGTGTGCAGAAGATTGGTGTGCAGAAGAAAATGCAGGCTTGGGGAGAGAATAGGTTGGTGTGCAGAAGAAAATGCAGGGAAGAAGAATCAAATCCCACCATCAGGTTGGTGTGTAGAAGAAAATGGGGGGGGAGAATAGAGAATCAAATCCCACCATCAGGTTGGTGTGCAGAAGATTGGTGTGCAGAAGAAAATGCAGGCTTGGGGAGAGAACAGGTTGGTGTGCAGAAGAAAATGCAGGCTATGCAGGCATTGGGGAGAGAATCAAAGAGAGAATCAAATCCCACCATCAGGTTGGTGTGCAGAAGAAAATGCAGGCTATGCAGGCATTGGGGAGAGAATCAAA
>NW_019268583.1:602607-604446 GCF_002738365.1 Cucurbita moschata | reverse complement strand
GAAGAATCAAATCCCACCATCAGGTTGGTGTGTAGAAGAAAATGGGGGGGGAGAATAGAGAATCAAATCCCACCATCAGGTTGGTGTGCAGAAGATTGGTGTGCAGAAGAAAATGCAGGCTTGGGGAGAGAACAGGTTGGTGTGCAGAAGAAAATGCAGGCTATGCAGGCATTGGGGAGAGAATCAAAGAGAGAATCAAATCCCACCATCAGGTTGGTGTGCAGAAGAAAATGCAGGCTATGCAGGCATTGGGGAGAGAATCAAATCCCACCATCAGGTTGGTGTGTAGAAGAAAATGCAGCCTATGCAGGCATTGGGGAGAGAATCAAATCAAATCCCACCATCAGGTTGGTGTGTAGAAGAAAATGCAGGCTATGCAGGCATCCCACCATCAGGTTGGTGTGTAGAGGAAGAAGAATCAAATCAAATCCCACCATCAGGTTGGTGTGTAGAAGAAAATGGGGGAGAGAATCAAATGAAGAATCAAATCCCACCATCAGGTTGGTGTGTAGAAGAAAATGCAGGCCAGGCTTGGGGAGAAGAGAATCAATGAAGAATCAAATCCCACCATCAGGTTGGTGTGTAGAAGAAAATGCAGGCTTGAGGAGAAGAAAATGCAGGCTTGGGGAGAAGAATCAAATCCCACCATCAGGAAGAATCAAATCCCACCATCAGGTTGGTGTGTAGAAGAAAATGCAGGCTATGCAGGCTTGGGGAGAGAATCAAATCCCATCAGGTTGGTGTGTAGAAGAAAATGGGGGCTTGGGGAGAGAATCAAATCCCATCAGGTTGGTGTGTAGAAGAAAATGGGGGAGAGAATCAAATCCCATTAGGTTGGTGTGCAGAAGAAAATGCAGGCTATGCAGACATTGGGGAGAGAATCAAATCCCACCATCAGGATGCAGGCATTGGGGAGAGAATCCTGCTATGCAGGCATCCCACCATCAGGTTGGTGTGTAGAGGAAGAAGAATCAAATCCCACCATCAGGTTGGTGTGTAGAAGAAAATGCAGCCTATGCAGGCATTGGGGAGAGAATCAAATCAAATCCCACCATCAGGTTGGTGTGTAGAAGAAAATGCAGGCTATGCAGGCATCCCACCATCAGGTTGGTGTGTAGAGGAAGAAGAATCAAATCAAATCCCACCATCAGGTTGGTGTGTAGAAGAAAATGGGGGAGAGAATCAAATGAAGAATCAAATCCCACCATCAGGTTGGTGTGTAGAAGAAAATGCAGGCCAGGCTTGGGGAGAAGAGAATCAATGAAGAATCAAATCCCACCATCAGGTTGGTGTGTAGAAGAAAATGCAGGCTTGAGGAGAAGAAAATGCAGGCTTGGGGAGAAGAATCAAATCCCACCATCAGGTTGGTGTGTAGAAGAAAATGCAGGCTATGCAGGCTTGGGGAGAAGAATCAAATCCCATCAGGTTGGTGTGTAGAAGAAAATGCAGGCTTGGGGAGAGAATCAAATCCCATCAGGTTGGTGTGTAGAAGAAAATGGGGGCTTGGGGAGAGAATCAAATCCCATCAGGTTGGTGTGTAGAAGAAAATGGGGGAGAGAATCAAATCCCATCAGGTTGGTGTGTAGAAGAAAATGGGGGCTTGGGGAGAGAATCAAATCCCATCAGGTTGGTGTGTAGAAGAAAATGGGGGAGAGAATCAAATCCCATTAGGTTGGTGTGCAGAAGAAAATGCAGGCTATGCAGACATTGGGGAGAGAATCAAATCCCACCATCAGGATGCAGGCATTGGGGAGAGAATCCTGCTATGCAGGCATCCCACCATCAGGTTGGTGTGTAGAGGAAGAAGAATCAAATCCCACCATCAGGTTGGTGTGTAGA
>NW_019268583.1:586622-602535 GCF_002738365.1 Cucurbita moschata | reverse complement strand
CCCCCATCAGGTTGGTGTGTAGAAGAAAGGGGGGGGGGGGGAGAATAGAGAATCAAATCCCACCATCAGGTTGGTGTGCAGAAGATTGGTGTGCAGAAGAAAATGCAGGCTTGGGGAGAAGAATCAAATCCCACCATCAGGAAGAATCAAATCCCACCATCAGGTTGGTGTGTAGAAGAAAATGCAGGCTATGCAGGCTTGGGGAGAAGAATCAAATCCCACCATCAGGAAGAATCAAATCCCACCATCAGGTTGGTGTGTAGAAGAAAATGCAGGCTATGCAGGCTTGGGGAGAAGAATCAAATCCCATCAGGTTGGTGTGTAGAAGAAAATGCAGGCTTGGGGAACAAGAATCAAATCCCACCATCAGGTTGGTGTGTAGAAGAAAATGCAGGCTTGGGGAACAAGAATCAAATCCCACCATCAGGTTGGTGTCAGGCAAATCCCACCATCAGGTTGGTGTGTAGAAGAAAATGCAGGCTATGCAGGCTTGGGGAGAAGAGAATCAAATCCCACCATCAGGTTGGTGTGTAGAAGAAAATGCAGGTTTGGGGAGAAGAGAATCAAATCCCATCAGGTTGGTGTGTAGAAGAAAATGCAGGCTTGGGGAGCAAGAATCAAATCCCACCATCAGGTTGGTGTGTAGAAGAAAATGCAAGAAAAGGCAGGCTTGGGGAGCAAGAAAATGCAGGCTTGGGGAGAATCCGGGGAGAATCCCACCATCAGGTGGGGAGAGAATCAAATCCCACCATCAGGTTGGTGTGCAGAAGAAAATGCAAGCTTGGGCATCAGGTTCGTGTGCAGAAGAAAATGCAGGTTTGGGGAGAATCAAATCCCACCATCAGGTTGGTGTGCAGAAGAAAATGCAGGCTTGGGGAGAGAATCAAATCCCACCATCAGGTTGGTGTGTAGAAGAAAATGCAGGCTTGGGGAGAGAATCAAATCCCACCATCAGGTTGGTAAATCCCACCATCAGGTTGGTGTGCAGAAGAAAATGCAGACTTGGGGAGAGAATCAAATCCCAATCAAATCCCACCATCAGGTTGGTAAATCCCACCATCATGTTGGTGTGCAGAAGAAAATGCAGGCTTGGGGAGAGAATCAAATCCCACCAGGTTGGTGTAAAATCAAATCCAAAATCAAATCCCACCATCATGTTGGTGTGTAGAAGAAAATGCAGACTTGGGGAGAGAATCAAATCCCACCATCAGGTTGGTGTGTGCAGAAGAAAATGCAGGCTTGGGGAGAGAATCAAATCCCAGCAAAAGAAAATGCAGGCTTGGGGAGAGAATAAGAAAATGCAGGCTTGGGGAGAGAATCAAATCAAGTTGGTAAATGCAGACTTGAGGAGGGAATCATATCCCATCAGGTTGATGTAATCAAATCCCACCATCAGGTTGGTGTGTAGAAGAAAATGCAGGCTTGGGCTTGGGGAGAGAATCAAATCCCACCATCAGGTTGGTGTGCAAAAGAAAATGCAGGCTTGGGGAGAGAATCAAATCCCAGCAGAAGAAAATGCAGGCTTGGGGAGAGAATAAGAAAATGCATGCTTGGGGAGAGAATCAAATCCCACCATCAGGTTGGTATGCAGAAGAAAATACAGGCTTGAGGAGAGAATCAAATCTCACCATCAGGTTGGTGTGCAGAAGAAAATGCAGGCTTGGGGAGAGAATCAATCAGGTTGGTAAATGCAGGCTTGCAGGCTTGGGAAGAAAATAAAATCCCATCAGGTTCGTGTAATCAAATCCCACCATCAGATTGGTGTGCAGAAGAAAATGCAGGCTTGGGTAGAGAATCAATCAGGTTGGTAAATGCAGGCTTGCAGGCTTGTGGAGAGAATCAAATCCCATCAGGTTGGTGTAATCAAATCCCACCAGGTTGGTGTAATCAAATCCCACCATCAGGTTGGTGTGCAGAAGAAAATGCAGGCTTGGAGAGAGAATCAATCAGGTTGGTAAATGCAGGCTTGCAGGCTTGGGGAGAGAATTAAATCTCATCAGGTTGGTGTAATTAAATCCCACCATCAGGTTGGTGTGCAGAAGAAAATGCAGGCTTGGGGAGAGAATGAATCAGGTTGGTAAATGCAGGCTTGCAGGCTTGGGGAGAGAATCAAATCCCATCAGGTTGGTGTGCAGAATAAAATGCAGGCTTGGGGAGAGAATCAAATCCCACCATCAAGTTGGTGTGCAAAAGAAAATGCAGGCTTGGGGAGAGAATCAAATCCAATCAGGTTGGTGTGCAGAAGAAAATGCAGGTTTGGGGAGAGAATCAAATCCCATCAGGTTGGTGTGCAGAAGAAAATGCAGGCGTGCAAAATAAAATGCGGTTGGTTGGTGTGTAGAAAAAAATGGGGAGAATAAAAAATCCCATTAGGTTGGTGTGCAAAAAAAAATGCGGTTGGTGTGCAGAATAAAATGCAAGCTTGGGGAGAGAATAAAAAATCCCATCAGGTTGGTGTGCAAAAAAAAATGCGGTTGGTGTGCAGAAGAAAATGCAGGCTTGGGGAGAGAATTAAATCCCATCAGGTTGGTGTGCAGAAGAAAATGCAGGCGTGCAAAAGAAAATACGATTGGTTGAATCAAATCCCATCAGGTTGGTGTGCAGAAGAAAATGCAGGCATGCAAAAGAAAATGCAGTTGGTTTGTGTGTAGAAGAAAATGGGGAGAATAAAAAATCCCATAAGGTTGGTGTGCAAAAGAAAATGTGGTTGGTGTGCAAAAGAAAATGCAGGCTTGGGGAGAGAATGAAATCCCATCAGGTAGGTGTGCAGGAGAAAATGGGGAGAATAAAAAATCCCATCAGGTTGGTGTTTAAAAGAAAATGTAGGCTTGGAGAGAAAATCAAATCCCACCATCAGGTTGGTGTGCAGAAGAAAATGTAGGCTTGGGGAGAGAATCAAATCCCATCAGGGTGGTGTGTAGAAGAAAATGCAGGCTTGAGGAGAGTATCAAATCCCATCAGGTTGGTGTGTGGAAGAAAATGCAGGCTTGGGAGAGAATCAAATCCTATCAGGTTAGTGTTCAGAAGAAAATGCAGGCTTGGGGAGAGAATCAAATCCCATCAGGTTGGTGTGCATAAGAAAATACAGGCGTGCAAAAGAAAATGCGGTTGGTTGGTGTGCAGAAGAAAATGGGGAGAATAAAAAATCCCATCATGTTGGTGTTCAAAAGAAAATGCGATTAGTGTGCATAAGAAAATGCAGGCTTGTGGAGAGAATCAAATTCTATCAGGTTGGTGTGCAGAAGAAAATGGGGAGAATCAAAAGAAAATGCAGGCTTGAGGAGAGAATCAAATCCCATTAGGTTGGTGTGTAGAAGAAAATGAGGAGAATCAAAAGAAAATGCAGGCTTGAGGAGAGAATCAAATCCCATCAGGTTGGTGTTAAAAGAAAATGCAGGCTTGGGCGAGAATCAAATCCCATCAGGTTGGTGTGCAGAAGAAAATGCAAGCTTGGGGAGAGAATCAAATCCCATCAGGTTGGTCAGGTTGGTGTGCAGAAGAAAATGTAGGCTTGGGGAGAGAACCAAATCGCATCAGGTTGGTGTGCAGAAGAAAATGTAGGCTTGCGGAGAGAATCAAATCGCATTAGGTTGGTGTGCAGAAGAAAATGCAGGCTTGGGGAGAGAATCAAATCTCATGAGGTTGGTGTGCAGAAGAAAATTGGGGAGAGAATAAAAAATCCCATCAGGTTGGTGTAAGTTTGCTTGGGGAGAGAATCAAATCTTATCAGGTTGGTGTGCAGAAGAAAATGCAAAAATGCAGACTTGGGGAGAGAAAAAATAAGGAGAGAATCAAAAGAGATTAGTGTGCAGAAGAAAATGGGGAGAATTAAATTCCATTAGGTTGGTGTGCAGAAGAAAATGCAAAAATGCAGGCTTGGGGAGAGAATCAAATCCCATCAGATTGGTATGCAAATAAATCAAATCCCATCAGATTGGTGTGCGGTTGATATGCGGAAGAAAATGGGGAGAATCAAATCCCATCAGGTTGGTGTGCAGAAGAAAATGTAGGCTTGGGGAGAGAATCACATTCTATCAGGTTGCTGTGCAGAAGAAAATGCAAAAATGCAGGCTTGGGGAGAGAATCAAATTCCATCAGATTGGTATGCAAAAAAATCAAATTCCATCAGATTGGTGTGAAGAATAGGTTGGTGTGCAGAGAATCAAATCCCATCAGCTTGGGGAGAGAATCAGATTGGTATGCAAAAAAATCAAATCCCATCAGATTGTTGTACAGAAGAGGTTGGTGTGCAGAGAATCAAATGTCATCAGGTTGGTGTGTAGAAGAAAATGGGGAGAATCAAATCCCATCAGGTTGGAATGCAGAAGAAAATGCAAAAATGCAGGCTTGGGGAGAGAATCAAATCCCATCAGATTGGTGTGCAGAAAAGGTTGGTGTGCAGCGAATCAAATCCCATCAGGTTGGTGTGTAGAAGAAAATGGGGAGAGAATCAAAAATCCCATCAGGTTGGTGTGCAGAAGATAATGCAAAAATGCAGGCTTGGGGAGAGAATCAAATCCCATCAGATTGGTATGCAAAAAAATATAATCCCATCAGATTGGTGTGCAGAAGAAAATGCAATATCAAATCCCATCAGATTGGTGTGCAGAAGAAAATGCAGGCTTGAGGAGAGAATCAAATCGTGTCAGGTTGGTGTGCAGAAGAAAATGCAAAAATGCAGGCTTGGGGAGAAAATCAAATCCCATCAGATTGGTATGCAAAAAAATCAAATCCCATCAGATTGGTGTGTAGAAGAGAATTGTGTGCAGAGAATCAAATCCCATCAAGTTAGTGTGCAGAAGAAATGCGAAAATGCTCTCTTGGGGAGAATATTTAAATCCCATCAGATTAGTATGCAAAAAAATCAATTCCCATCAGATTAGTGTGCAGAAGAGGTTGGTGTGCAGAGAATCAAATCTCATCCGGTTGGTGTGCAGAATAAAATTGGGAGAGAATCTCAAATCCCATCAGGTTGGTGTACAGAAGAAAATGCAGGCTTGGAGAGAGAATCAAATCCTATCAGGTTGGTGTGCAGAAGAAAATGCAAAAAATGCACGCTTGGGGAGAGAATCAAATCCCATCAGATTGGTATGCAAAAAAAATCAAATCCCATCAGATTGTTGTGCAGAAGAAAATACAAAAATGCAGATCAAATTCTATCAGGTTAGTGTGCATAAGAAAATGCAGGCTTGGGGAGAAGAAAAAAAATCAAATCCCATCAGATTGGTATGTAAAAAAAAAAATCAAATCCCAGCAGATTGGTGTGCTGAAGAAAATGCAAAAATGCAGGTCAAATCCCATCAGGTTGGTGTGCGTAAGAAAATGCAAAAATGCAGATCAAATCCTATCAGGTTGGTGTGCATAAGAAAATGCAGGCTTGGGGAGAGGAGAGAATCAAATCCCATCAGATTGGTATGCAAAAAAAAATCAAATCTCATCAGATTGTTGTGCAGAAGAAAATGCAAAAATGCATATCAAATCCTATCAGGTTGGTGTGCATAAGAAAATGCAGGCTTGGGGAGAGGAGAGAATCAAATCCCATCAGATTGATGTGCAGAAGAAAATGCAAAAATGCATATCAAATCCTATCAGGTTGGTGTGCATAAGAAAATGCAGGCTTGGGGAGAGGAGAGAATCAAATCCCATCAGATTGGTATGCAAAAAAAATCAAATCCCAGCAGATTGGTGTGCAGAAGAAAATGCAAAAATGCAGGTCAAATCCTATCAGGTTGGTGTGCATAAGAAAATGCAAAAATGCAGGACAAATCCTATCAGGTTGGTGTGCATAAGAAAATGCAGGCTTGGGGAGAGGAGAGAATCAAATCTCATCAGGTTGGTGTAGAAGAAAATGCAGGCTTGGGGAGAGAATCAAATCCCATCAGATTTGTGTGCAGAAGAAAATGCAAAAATGCAGGCTTGGGGAGAGAATCAAATCCCATCAGATTGGTATGCAAAAAAATCAAATCCCATCAGATTGGTATGTAGAAGAAAATGCAAAAATGCAGGTCAAATCCAGGCTTACGGAGAGAATCAAATCCCATCAGGTTGTTATGCAGAAGAAATGCAGGCTTGGGGAGAGGAGAGAATCAAATCCTATCAGGTTGGTGTGCAGAAGAAAATGCAAGCTTGGGGAGAGAATCAAATCCTATCAGATTGGTGTGCAAAAGAAAATGTAAAAATGCAGGCTTGGAGAGAGAATCAAATCCCATCAAATTAGTATGCACAAAAATCAAATCCCATCAGATTGGTGTGCAGAAGAAAATGCAAAAATGCAGGTTAAATCCCATCAGGTTGGTGTTAAAAGAAAATGCAGGCAAATGCATGTCAAATCCCATTAGGTTAGTGTGCATAAGAAAATGCAGGCTTGGGGAGAGAATCAAATCCCATCAGATTGGTGTGTAGAAGAAAATGCAATCCCATTAGATTGGTGTGCGAAAATCCCATCAAAGAGGAATGGATCTTAGGTTCAAGTAGAAGAACATACAGGCTTGGGGAGAGAATCAAAGAGAAATGGATCTTAGGTTCAAGTAGGAGAAAATGCAAAGCGCGAAAATACAGGCTTGGGGAGAGAATCAAATCCCATCAAGTTGGTACGCGAAAATACAGGCTTGGGGAGAGAATCAAATCCCATCAGGTTGGTGCGCGAAAATACAGGCTTGGGGAGAGAATCAAATCTCATCAGGTTGGTTTGCAGAAAAAAATGCAGGCTTGGGGTAGGTCTGAGGAATGAATCTTAGGTTCAAGTAGAAGAAAATGCAAAGCGCGAAAATACAGGCTTGGGGAGAGAATCAAATTCCATCATGTTGGTGCGCGAAAATACAGGCTTGGGGAGAGAATCAAAGAGGAATGGATCTTAGGTTCAAGTAGAAGAAAATGCAAAGCGCGAAAATACAAGCTTGGGAAGAGAATCAACTCCCATCAGGTTGGTGCGCGAAAATACAGGCTTGGGGAGAGAATCAAATCCCATAAGGTTGGTGCGCGAAAATACAGGCTTGGGGAGAGAATCAAATCTCATCAGGTTGGTTTGCAGAAAAAAATGCAGGCTTGGGGTAGGTCTGAGGAATGGGGAGAGAATCAAATCCCATCAGCTTGGTGTGCAGTAGAAAATGCAGTAAGGAATAGGTCTGAGGAATGGATCTTAGGTTCAAGTAGAAGAAAATGCAAAGCGCGAAATTACAGGCTTGGGGAGAGAATCAAATCCCATCAGGTTGGTGTGCAGAAGAAAACGCAGGCTTGGGGTAGGTCTGAGGAATGGGGAGAGAATCAAATCCCATCAGATTGATGTGCAGAAGAAAATGCAGTGAGGAAGGCTTGGGGTAGGTCTGAGGAATGGGGAGAGAATGGAAGAAAATGCAATGAGGAATAGGTCTGAGGAATGGATCTTAGGTTCAAGTAGAAGAAAATGCAAAGCGAGAAAATACAGGCTTGGGGAGAGAATCAAATCCCATCAGGTTGGTGCGCGAAAATACAGGCTTGGGGAGAGAATCAAATCCCATCAGATTGGTGTGGTGCGCGAAAATACAAATCCCATCAGGTTGGTGCGCGAAAATACAGGCTTGGGGAGAGAATCAAATCCCATCAGATTGGTGTGGTGCGCGAAAATACAGGCTTGGGGAGTGAATCAAATCCCATCAGGTTGGTGTGCAGAAGAAAATGCAGGCTTGGGAAGAGAATCAAATCCAATCCCATCAGAAATACAGGCTTGGGGAGAGAATCAAATCCAATCAGGTTGGTGTGCAGAAGAAAATGCAGGCTTGAGGAGAGAATCAAATATAATCCCATCAGGAATACAGGCTTGGGGAGAGAATTAAATCCAATCACGTTGGTGTGTAGAAGAAAATGCAGTCTTAAGAGAGAATCAAATAACATCAGGTTAGTGTGCAGAAGAAAATGTAGGCTTGATGAGAGAATCAAATCGCATTAGGTTGGTGTGCAGAAGAAAATGCAGGCTTGGGGAGAAAAGGGTTGGTGTGCAGAAGAAAATGAAGAAAATGAAGAAAATGCAGGCTTGGGGAGAAAAGGGTTGGTGTGCAGAAGAAAATGAAGAAAATGAAGAAAATGCAGGCTTGGGGAGAGAATCAAATCCCATCAGGTAGGTGTGCAGAAGAAAATGCTGGCTTGGAGAGAAAATGGTTGGTGTGCAGAAGAAAATGCAAGCTTGGGGAGAGAATCAAATCCCATCAGGTTGGTGTGCAAAAGAAAATGCAGGCTTTGGGAGAGAATCAAATCCCATCAGGTTGGTGTGCAGAAGAAAATGCAGGCTTTGGGAGAGAAGAAAATGCAGGCTTTGGGAGAGAATCAAATCCCATCAGGTTGGTGTGCAGAAGAAAATGCAGGCTTGAGGAGAGAATCAAATCCAATCCCATCTGGAATACAGGCTTGGGGAGACAATCAAATCCCATCAGGTTGGTGTGCAGAAGAATATGCAGGCTTGGGGAGAGAATCAAATCCAATCAATCAAATCCAATCCCATCTGGAATACAGGCTTGGGGAGACAATCAAATCCCATCAGGTTGGTGTGCAGAAGAATATGCAGGCTTGGGGAGAGAATCAAATCCAATCAGGTTGGTGTGCAGAAGAAAATGCAGGCTTAAGAGAGAATCAATTCCCATCAGGTTTTGGTGGGCAGAAGAAAATGCAGGCTTGGAGAGAGAATCAAATCTCATCAGGTCCGTGTGCAGAAGAAAATGCAGGCTTGAGGAGAGAATCAAATCCAATCCCATCAGGAATACAGGCTTGGGAAGAGAATTAAATCCAATCAGGTTGGTGTGCAGAAGAAAATGCAGTTTTAAGAGAGAATCAAATCCCATCAGGTTGGTGTGCAGAAGAAAATGTAGGCTTGAGGAGAGAATCAAATCGCATTAGGTTGGTGTGCAGAAGAAAATGCAGGCTTGGGGAGAAAATCAAATCCCATCAGGTTGGTGTGCAGAAGAAAATGCAAAGCGCTTCGCGCGAAAATACTTGGAGAGAGAATCAAATCCCATCAGATTGGTGTGAAGTGAGGAACGGGTCTTGGGGAGGGAATCAAATCCCATCAGGTTGGTGTGCAGTGAGGAATGGGTCAGGAATAGGTGTGAGGAATGGGTCTTAGGTTCAAGTAGAAGAAAATGTCCCATCAGATTGGTGTGAACGGATCTTGGGGAGGGAATCAAATCCCATCAGGTTGGTATGCAGTGAGGAATGGGTCAGGAATAGGTGTGAGGACGGTACTTGGGGAGGGAATCAAATCCCATTAGATTGGTGTGCAGAAGAAAATGCAAAGCGCTTCGCGCGAAAATACTTGGGGAGAGAATCAAATCCCATCAGATTGGTGTGAAGTGAGGAACGGGTCTTGGGGAGGGAATCAAATCCCATCAGGTTAGTGTGCAGTGAGGAATGGGTTAGGAATAGGTGTGAGGAATGGGTCTTAGGTTCAAGTAGAAGAAAAAATTTTCAATTAGAAGAAAATGCAAAGCGCGAACGCGGAAATACAGAAGAAAAAATCTTCAAGTAGAAGAAAATGCAAAGCGCGAACGCGAAAATGGTGTGCAGTGAGGAACGGGTCTTGGGGAGGGAATCAAATCCTATCAGGTTGGTGTGTAGTGAGGAATGGGTCAGGAATAGGTGTGAGGAATAAAAAATCTTCAAGTAGAAGAAAATGCAAAGCGCGAATGCGAAAATGGTGTGCAGTGAGGAACGGGTCTTGAGGAGGGAATCAAATCCCATCAGGTTGGTGTGCAGTGAGGAATGGGTCTTAGGTTCAAGTAGAAGAAAATGTTCAAGTGAAAATGGTGTGCAGTGAGGAACGGGTCTTGGGGAGGAAATCAAATCCCATCAGGTTGGTGTGTAGTGAGGAATGGGTCAGGAATAGGTGTATCCCATCATATTGGTGTGCAGTGAGGAATGGGTCTTAGGTTCAAGTAGAAGAAAAAATCTTCAAGTAGAAGAAAATGCAAAGCGCGAACGCGAAAATGGTGTGCAGTGAGGAACGAGTCTTGGGGAGGGAATCAAATCCCATCAGGTTGGTGTGTAGTGAGGAATGGGTCCGGAATAGGTGTGAGGAATGGGTCTTAAGTTTAAGTAGAAGAAAATGTTCAAATAGAAGAAAATGTTTAAGTAGAAGAAAAAATCTCCAAATAGAAGAAAATGCAAAGCGCGAACGCGAAAATACTTGGGGAGGGAATCAAATCCCATCAGATTGGTGTGCAGAAGAAAATGCAAAGTGCGAAGCGCGATACTTGGGGAGGGAATCAAATCCCATCAGATTGGTGTGCAGAAGAAAATGCAAAGCGCGAAAATTGGGGAGGGAATAAAATCCCATCAGGTTGGTGTGCAGTGAGGAATGGGTCAGGAATAGGTGTATCCCATCAGGTTGGTGTGTAGTGAGGAATGGGTCAAGAATAGGTGTGAGGAATGGGTCTTAGGTTCAAGTAGAAGAAAATGTTCAAGTAGAAGAAAATGCAAAGCGGGAAAATACTTGGGGAGGGAATCAAATCTCATCAGATTGGTGTGCAGTGTGGAAATGGTTCTTGGGGAGAGAATCAAATCCCATCGGGTTGGTGTGCAGTGAGGAATGGGTCTTAGGTTCAAGTAGAAGAAAATGCAAAGCGCGAAAATACAGGCTTGGGGAGGGAATCAAATCTCATCAAGTTGGTGTGCAGTGAGAAATAGGTGTGAGGAATGGGTCTTAGTTTCAAGTAGAAGAAAATGCAAAGCGTGAAAATATCTTTTGGTGTGCAGTGAGAAATAGGTGTGAGGAATGGGTCTTAGTTTCAAGTAGAAGAAAATGCAAAGCGTGAAAATATCTTTTGGTGTGCAGTGAGAAATAGGTGTGAGGGATGGGTCTTAGTTTCAAGTAGAAGAAAATGCAAAGCGTGAAAATATCTTAAGTTCAAGTAGAAGGTTGGTGTGCAGTGAGGAATGGGTCTTAGGTTCAAGTAGAAGAAAATGCAAAGCGCAAAAATATCTTAAGTTCAAGTAGAAGAAAATGCAAAGCGCGAAAATTAGTTTCAAGTTGGTTCAAGTAGAAGAAAATGCAAAGCGCGAAAATATCTTAAGTTCAAGTAGAAGAAAATGCAAAGTGCGAAAATTAGTTTCAAGTTGAAGAAAATGCAAAGCGTGAAAATATCTTAAGTTCAAGTAGAAGGTTAGTGTGCAGTGAGGAATGGGTCTTAGGTTCAAGTAGAAGAAAATGCAAAGCGCGAAAATATCTTAAGTTCAAGTAGAAGAAAATGCAAAGCGCGAAAATACAGGCTTGGGCTTGAAGAAAGAATCAAATCTCATCAGGTTGGTGCGCTCAAGTAGAAGAAAATGCAAAGCGCGAAAATATCTTAAGTTCAAGTAGAAGAAAATGCAAAGCGCGAAAATACAGAAGTAGAAGAAAATGCAAAGCGCGAAAATATCTTAAGTTCAAGTAGAAGAAAATGCAAAGCGCGAAAATACAGGCTTGGGGAGGGAATCAAATCCCATCAGGTTGGAAAATACAGGCTTGAAGAAAGAATCAAATCCCATCAGGTTGGCGCGCAGTGACGAATAGAAGGTCAGTTGTTGATGTGTCATTTCATTTTTATCAGATTCGCTTGATTGAGTCACCTCTTGCATTGAATTTGTGTAGTTTGCTCCTCCATCTTTTCGTTTTCGTCTTCGACAAAAGGTCAATTTATATACAATAATTGCATTGTAGCTGATATAGGTAGTGACAAAAGTGCGATTCGTTTTATTAATCCCTTAATAGTTAAGGGATCCTTCGAAATTATTAATATTCCGATCAAAAACTTTTTTTCTTAAAAGGATTTAATCTTTTACCTCTCGATGAAAGTAGAATTTCTTCAATGTTTGAATCTAGTAAGACTTTCTTCTCCGAGGACCACCATAAAGATGCTTCATCGAAAACTACATCTCTTGATGTATAGTATTTTCCACAATAGGTGGTAAGCAGTTATGGAAATCTCGTTAGCACACATGCGGGAAAGAAAGGTCAGTTGTTGATGTGTCGTTTCATTTTTATCAGATTCGCTTGATGAGTCACCTCTTGCTTGTCAATATCATTAACATTTGATTGAATTTGCGTAGTTTGCTCCTCCATCTTCTGTTGTAGAATTTCTTCAATATTTGAATCTAGTAAGACTTTCTTCTCTGAGAACCACCATAAAGATGCTTCATCGAAAACTACATCTCTTGATGTATAGTATTTTCCACTTGTGGATCACAGCACTTCCATCCTTTCCTTTGATTGTCGTATCCAACAAATATACACTTAACTGCTTTCTTGTCAAACTTGCTACGTAGATGGTCAGACACAAATACATAGCAAACACAACCAAATACTCGGAAGTAACTAACTGTAGGTTTCATGTCCCGTAGTATCTCAAATGGTGAGATGAATTGTAGCTTTGGTTGGGGAAGCTTGTTGATCACATGGGCAGCAGTTCCCATAGCTTCAGCCCAAAATCTTCCTGGAACATTATTTGTGTGTAGATGCTTCGACAGATTTCTGCAAGGTGTCGATTCTTTGTTTTTGCTACACCATTTTGTTGTGGCATGTTAGCATATGTAAACTGACGTCGCATCCCACACTCATGTAAATTTGATTGAACTCATCTAACGTGTATTCTCTGCCATTGTCTGAACGTAGACAACGAATCTTCACTCCTAATTCTCCTTCGATCATCATCTTGAATTCTTGAAACTTTGAGAATGTGCAAGACTTTTCTTTCATAAAGAAAGTTCACACATATCTTAACTAGTGGTCAATAAACATCACCATATACCGCATTTCGCTGATCGAAGCTTGTTTGACTGGACCGAACAAATCAATATGAAGGGTTTCTTTGCTTTGAAACTTGACTCTTTTTATGGTAATTGATGAGCTTTACCATATTGACATCCAGCGCAAACAACGTTTGTTTTGACTTCAAGTTGAGGTAGATCTTTGAGCATGGATTTCTCCCTAATCAACTTCAACTTATGGTAGCTAACATGTCCCAATCTTGCATGCCATAGATCTGTCGTCTCATTCTTTCGGGTCTTGTCAACATAGGCAGACTCTGCAGATAAGACGTAAACAAACTCCACTCTTCGTCCTTCTATTGTTAGCTTTTCTATTATCTTAACATCTTGATAGACTTTTACATCTTCTGTGTAACGACTCGAAAATAAAATAAAATAAAATAATAATAGTAAGTAAATAATAATTAAAAAAAAATGTAAATTATGACTCTCTCTCCATCTTCCCCAAATATCTCCCCTACACCTTCAACTGCAAAGTGATCTACACAGAACGAAACAAAAAATGGCATATTTTGGGAACCGAAAAATCTGAGAAAGAAACAAAAGAAAGATGGCAGATTTTGGGAGAGAAAAAATTGGAAATGGCTTCACTCCAAGCAGATTTGATAGGAAGGGAAAGAGAGAAAATTTATGAGTAAGTTAGATCTCCTCTTCTTTTATCTTTTGCAGGAGATAGAAAAGTTATTTTAGATCTCTTTTTAGATTTTTGAATATTTTATCGAAAATCAAAATTGATTGAAAAATGGTGTGTCAATTGCATGGATCATCATTTTTAGGAGAGAGAAGAAAATCATAATTGATTGATGCATAAGCAGTTTTATGAAAGAAAATTAGAATGGATTGAAAATTACTTTTTTTTAGAATGGATTGAAAATGACTCTTTCATTGGATATCTGGGAAAAGAAGAAAATAGAATAGATTGAAAATGTCTTCGGTTAATGATAGTAGTTTTTAGGAAATGGAAGAAAACAGAATAGATTGAAAATGACTTTTAGGAAAGAGAAGAAAACAGAATAGATTGAAAATGACTTTTTCTTGATTGGATAGTCATATTAGGGAAGAGAGGAGAACAGATTTGATTGAAATTTGTTTTATAATTGCATAATCATTTGTAGGAAGAATAAAAAAATATAGAGAGGAGAAACAAAGTGGTACAACAGAAGAGAATGAAAATGGAAAATGTGAAAAATTATTATTATTTGTATCAAGAGAATATAATATTATAATAAACCTTTGGATTGAATGATTCAAAGCGGCATGAAATAATATTGACATATTTTCAATTTGAGTTTTAGAAAATTTAGAAACAATGAAAACTTGAAATTCGATTTTTACTGAGACCGTTTTAGAGCCGTATTTTACATTGTTAGTTGGATTATTAATTAAAATGTGAAATACTAACAAAAGGTGACGAACGGTGGGATATGAAGCGAACTCCAGCAACCTTTGGAGCAGCTCTTGAGGAACGGGAGCTTACGTTAATTAAATTAGGGAATACTTCGGCTAAGGCCAACTAGGTAAGTGGCCTTACTATAGGATAGGCTAAAAATTGTATGAGTTACAATGATGTATGAACTATGTCGTACGATGCGGTATATGAGTTATGATGATGTGTGAGTTACGATACTTGATGATGTGCTCAGTATATATATATTTTGATGAATGTCGTACTGGATATGTTTGATACACTTTGTGGCAATATGATGAGTATGATGATTGTGTGACGTTTACCTTTATATGATGATGTTTTCCATATTGAGCATGCTATATGATGATGAGTGTCATATTGCATCATGTCGTTAGATCGACATAGGACACAATCCTAAGAGCGTGAAAATGATATTAATATAAATATCCACGAGTATGTGTTACCTAGAGTAACAAAGAGATGAGACTAGAGGATTGTGTCAGAAGAGACATTATGATGGATTTAGAGGGACCTCATGCATATTGTATGTTCATAAGCATAGGGCTACTTCCCCTAGAGATGATGAGTGCGGACGCGCACCGTATGATGAGCGCGAATGCACACAAGTGCGAAAGCACACAAATGAGGGTGTTCATGAGGCGCATGACACTATGGGGTTCCGCTGACCTCCGGACGTTGCTACAGATTAGCTTGACCAGAGGGTCCAGGGGGTGTGCGAGCGCCCTGGGGATTCACACTCGCACGTGTGAGTCGTGTGTAGGGAAGTACTACACATCCAATTTGTCCGAGACTGGAGGCCACTCCTAAGAGGATTAGAGATAGATCCCTAAATCATGATTGCATGTGTTTGCATTTGCATGACCCCTATAGTGGGGCCACTTACTGAGTATTCTCTGAAATACTCAGGCCGTGTGCCACATAATTTTTTTCAGGTAAAGGCAAGGCGCACTTGTACGGAGGAAGGCGGCATCGCGAGCAGAGACTGTGGCATGTGCATAGGGTAGATTCATATTTAAATTTCTAGTCTTAGAATAGGTTGTTTTGCATTTCATTGTTTTAAATTATTTTGTATTTGTTTTTGTTTTCTCTAAATTTCAGTATTTCATATTTAAACACGTAAGACCATGGCTGTGTTTTCCAGAGAAGAAGTTGTTTTTAAACGTCTTTTTGAAGTTTACGTTATAAATGATGTTCATGTAAGAGTTATATTTTCGCATTATTGATGAGCACGAGACGTTAGTGGCGACTCTAGATATGTGGAAATTTAGGGTCGTTACATTCTGGCCCAAAACAAGACGTAGTTTTCTGATGTTGTTAGTTGTGACACTGACAACAAGTTCTTCTTTATACCCAGTACATGTTAAACATTATGTAGCGACACTATATCAGATTTATTGTCAAGCATGATTGTCGTATTGTTGATATGAGCAATTGACAAATGTGTGTTATTTATTGTGCATACCATACGACTTCCTTTGTACTCTTTCTTGTCTTGCAATTTTTTTTGATTGTCAGTCATGTGGTTTGAACATCTTGAATCAATGATCCAATCATTCTCATAATTGATATGGTCACCCATTGTCGCAACGAGTGCTAGTTGGTCTTCTTGTAACGACCCGGAAAAGAAATATATATATATATATATATATATATATATATATATATATATATATATATATATATATATATATATATATATATATATATATATATATA